>NW_007377510.1:144724-162396 GCF_000475195.1 Diaphorina citri
TTTTTTAATTTAATTTAGCTGAAGGCACTATTTTTATGCACGCATTTCTTGCCAGCCAATTTTAAAACATCGAATATTTTCTAGTTCCTGTAGGTAACTCAAAACGGAACCCTAACATAATGTAAAAAAAGTCCTTGTAAAACGTTGGAATGCGCGAATGATAAATAAATGGTCCCGCAATCCCGCATTTATTCCTGTTGTTACACATCTCGATTTAGGCAGAAGAAAATGACGTGCAAAGTATTTCGTGGAGTTTACTAATTTTAACTAATTTATTAATAAAATGGAATATTTTTCAATTGTTAGTAAAAAAAAAAAAAAATACCTAATAAAATAAAAAAATACTCGTAAGTATTAGTAAATGCTTCTATAAAAGTATCATGAGAACAAAGTTAAACAAGTTTGACCTGTTTAACAAAGGGGACTTCTTTAACATAATTAATACACAAATAAATGGCGGGCTGTGATTGGGGACATTGGGTTTGTATAACAAATTTACAACTAAAAAATAAATCTCCAAAATATAAATACTTAGATTACAGGATAGGTACGGGGTACGGCACATAAATTATAAAGTAGTTAGTTGTGACATTCATGTTTATTTTGGCTGATGTTTATTAATACATATTAGAAGTGAAGTTTTTTTTTTAGTTTTTTAAAGCGCTTTAACTACAAGGTCATTCGCGCTGACTTTTAGATTTTTTTAGTTTTTTAAAGCGCTTTAACTACAAGGTCATTCGCGCTGACTTTTAGATCAAATTGGGTGGGGTGTATACATTTATGTGAAGATTAAAGATTGGTTTTATCCCATGTGCAAAGTTAAACAGAGATTTATTATTGTTATGGCCGGAGCCACAATCTGCGTTTAAACTCGGTTTAAGTTTACCTCTAGGTCTAGGATTTAAGAAATCTAGTTGGCAACAACGGGTGAAATCGACCAATCAGATTGTTTAATCCGCTAAACTTGAACTGATTTGAAACGCAGATTGTCACCCGGGCATTAATCAAGCGTTGTAGATTGAGATTAAAGTGACAGTACAAAAACGAGAAGGAAGAACGTCCTTGGAGGATTATTATCGTGTAAACTCGAAAAAGCTCGGCCCTAAAGCCAAGGTGAAAACTCGAATGTGACATAACATTAAATGCATTAGTTTACCAAAGGCGTATTTTTCTTGTTGAATCATGATCATAATCGAGTTATCCGTAATACAGATTCCAATTTTCAAGTAGAATTCTGAACTGAACTTAAAGAAATGAGGATTTATCTAACTTCAGTTCAGGATTCTTACGGAAAACTCATATTACGGGTATGCTACGACACAGATCACAAGCATTTAACGTAGCAGTTATTTCATTGCTACGAAATAAAAACGCCGATGAAACACCCATCTCAGAAATGTTAGTTTACAAATGCAGGAGGTGTTGACAATTAAGGTATGCCCACACTGAACTGTCCACACTGAATCGACAACATAGATTCAGCTAGTCGATCGACGGCCGGTCGACTATGTTTGGAGACACCTTTAGGTAATTTTTCCATAATTGAAAAAAATAAAAATAATAACTCAAGCTGTGGTTATGTACCGGGTTGAGATGAGCTCGGACTAGGTGAGACAGGATATTGCAGGGTTGTCCAACCCGCGGCCCGCGAAACATACTGAGATTTGTCACCACTCAGCATTTGATCAACACACATGTGGGCTTCAGTATTGTATTCCGAAAACATGGTGAGTTCATCAAAGAGGCCTTAAAAAAAGAAGAAAAAAAGTTTATAACAATAAAAAGCAAACTATATCAAAATATGTATATCTACTCTTTACTGAAGTTCAATCAATGGGCACGATCAATACGATTATTGCCAAAGCCCAAGGCAATCTCTGCCATCCAACCCTTGTAGGTTTGTAGAGGGAGCTGTAACAATGGAGGTCTTATCGTCCCAAATCGAAGGCGGAAGGAGGACAGTAGGTATAGAAGAAAGAGGTTTTATAGAGGGATAAATTTACTCCCGGGCGGACATTGCACCCGCGACCTAGGGCGTACAAGGTAGAAAATAGAATAGAATAGACCTTGTTTATCCTGCTCGAATGACGCATTCAAAATTTTAAATCAGGGGAAATAACCCAACAATAGAGTTCTTCCACTCTTGCACTTGGGGCGGGTTAAGATTATACGAATCCCCCACGTGGTATTTTGTAGGTGCAGTGTGGATATGCAGACCTTCAGAACTATAGGTATGTCAGAACCAGAACTTAGTGAATGAGGCAATAGCTCTCTTCTGTTGGCATCAGGGAAGTTTCCTTAAAGGAAGGCCAAGAACAGTTTTTTTTTCAGCCTTCATTTTGCTTTGGGCTGACATTTGGTTTTGGCTACAAATTTTACGAGTGGATGCCCTTCACTCTCAACCTTTGCTATTTCTCTAGCAAGGGAAATTCAAGCTGGTAGGTATACTCCCTCCTATCCAGACTAAACTGGCCTGCTCCCTGTTTAATGCCCCCCAGCTCAAGCAGGGTGCGCCACAAAAACACTGACAACGGCTCAGGGTAGGTAGACCTCATGTACCCTGAGCCATTGTCAGTGTTTTTCTGGCACACCCTGTATAGCTACTATGAAATCTTCAAAATACCATTAAGTACTCTGGCCCAGATAATTCAAACAAACTTAAACATGAACCTAAGTGTAACAGCCCAAAGGCAGTCCTGCATTCAAAATTTTAAATCAGGGGAAATAACCCAACAATAGAGTTCTTCCACTCTTGCACTTGGGTCGGGTTAAGATTATACGAATCCTCACATGAATACAGTATTCAAACACCCTAAATCAGGGAAAATAACCCAAGAATTCTTGCCAATCCCAGGGAAAATAACCCAAACCCAAGAGTTCTTCCACCCTTAAACTTGGGGTACCACATCACTCATTTTTTCAGGCACCATTGAGGACAACCGCAATTGGTACAAGATAGAGAAGACAGATCTGGAGGTCTACGTTCGATCCCCGGCCATACTGAGATTTGTCACCACTCAGCATTTGATCAACACACATGTGGGCTTCAGTATTGTATTCCGAAAACATGGTGAGTTCATCAAACATAAGAGGCCTTAAAAAAAGAAAAAAAGTTTATAACAATAAAAAGCAAACTATATCAAAATATGTACCTATATCTACCCTTTACTGAAATTCAATCAATGGGCACGATTCTCAGCATTTGATCAACACACATGTGGGCTTCAGTATTGTATTCCGAAAACATGGTGAGTTCATCAAACATAAGAGGCCTTAAAAAAAAGAAGAAAAAAAGTTTATAACAATAAAAAGCAAAACATATCAAAATTTGTACCTATATCTACTCTTTACTGAAATTCAATCAATGGGCACGATTAATACGATTATTGCCAAAGCCCAAGGCAATCTCTAATCTCTGCCATCCAACCCTTGTAGGTTTGTAGAGGGAGCTGGTAACAATGGAGGTCTTATCGTCCCAAATCGAAAGCGGAAGGAGGACAATAGAAGAAAGAGGTTTTATAGAGGGATAAATTTACTCCCGGGCGGACATTGCACCCGCGACCTAGGGCGTACAAGGCACAAAGTAGAATAGAATAGACCTTGTTTATCCTGCTCGAACGACACTAACATGGGCGGTTATGGGAATGGGTGTACCCTGAGCCATTGTCAGTGTTTTTCTGGCACACCCTGTATAGCTACTATGAAATCTTCAAAATACCATTAAGTACTCTGGCCCAGAGAATTCAAACAAATTTAAACATGAACCTAAGTGTAACAGCCCAAAGGCAGTCCCAGTTCCAAGTATTGATACAGAAATGGTTCCTGATGTCAAAACAATGGGACCTTGGTCACAAGAGACCAAAGGTCTGATTAAATTGATAGGAGAGAATTTGAATGCAAAGTATGTAAACAGAAAAATTTCTGAATTTCCATTCACATGAAAGGAGAGACAGTAAATTTAATAACAAGATTGAATAGCAGTTCCAAGTATTGATACAGAAATGGTTCCTGATGTCAAAACAATGGGACCTTGGTCACAAGAGACCAAAGGTCTGATTAAATTGATTGGAGAGAATTTGAATGCAAAGTATGTAAACAGAAAAATTTCTGAATTCCTATTCACATGAAAGGAGAGACAGTAAATTTAATAACAAGATTGAATACATCAAAATTATGTGTTTTACAAGCTAAGTAGGTAAAGGCAAAACACTTTGAATTTTTATAATGTTGATCAAAATAGGAAGTAGACTAAGTAAACAATCCAATCTCCAATGACCCCTAGGTAGGAGAAAGAGGACTTGTTGAATACATTGTACAAGGGCATGAGAAATATTAATTACTCTTGAAGTACCTCATAAATAGTAGAAATGAAAATATCCTTGAACATTGCTTACCCTGCAGTTCCTCCGAACAAAAACTTTATATAATTTGGCATTTCTTGATCACCCATTTTGATGGTAGTTTTTGAAGATGATTAATCAAAATAATACACGGTTAACAAAAAATATGGTAAAACCTCTCTGGCTTTGTAAATCTTTCAGTCCAAACCTGTCCTCTCTTCCAAATACCACCCAATGTCAAAGTAGGAAGAAATTCACAATCTGGCTTTGTAAATCTTTCAGTCCAAACCTGTCCTCTCTTCCAAATACCACCCAATGTCAAAGTAGGAAGAAATTCACAATGTTTTAAGTTTTAACTTGAACTGTTTTTGAAATGTCAACAAAACATATCAGGCACTGATAACAGGTGTCTGATAAGTGAATCCTAATCCAACAAGACCCTGATATCAGAACGGAAAGTTAACTGTTATCAACTTATCAAATGAAAATCCAGAGTCCAGCCCTCAAATAAAATTTATTTCAAGGAACAAAATTCAAAATCTCCCGCGCTGTATGTATCGAGATAAGTGGTTTGTACTTTCCCCGCCAGAGAGCAGCACACAAATACAATGCACATTGCATCGTTGTGAACCGATATTTCAAGGCGTATTATTTGCAGTGGTTCTCAAACTGCTGTACCTGGGGCTCCGGAGGAACTTTGAAAATTATGCTTAAAATTTTCTGGCAATTTTAGGATAGGTATTAATGAAAGGATAGGTAATAATGGAACTTCACAAAGTTACTGAGTCTTCCATCAAGATAATAATGAAAATATTTCATCAAATAAGTAAACCTAAAATCTTGATTAATTAAAAGAAAGAATACTCGTACCTAGGCAGGTAGGTACCAAACACTGCATAATTTCAAGGAACAAAATTCAAAATCTCCCGCGCTGTATGTATCGAGATAAGTGGTTTGTACTTTCCCCGCCAGAGAGCAGCACACAAATGCAATGCACATTGCATCGTTGTGAACCGATATTTCAAGGCGTATTATATGCAGTAGTTCTCAAACTGCTGTACCTGGGGCTCCGGAGGAACTTTGATAATTATGCTTGAAATTTTCTGGCAATTTTAGGATAGGTAATAATGAAAGGATAGGTAATAATGGAACTTCACAAAGTTACTGAGTCTTCCATCAAGATAATAATGAAAATATTTCATTAAATAAGTAAACCTAAAATCTTGATTAATTAAAAGAAAGAATACCTAGGCAGGTAGGTATCAAACACTGCATAAGAAGGTAGGTACCTACACGGTACACGTTTATCTTATGGTACTACAGGTATTTGATTTATTTTTATTCCTCCCTTGTTAGATTAAATTCACATTACCTGAGCTTTTATTTGGACAACCAAGAAGAAGCTTCGCAGGTCGTATTTTTAAGGACATGGTTATTCTTAAATCACACACGACAACCCACAGCAACTTCGAACGAAAACCGACGCACTCACAATTCGAGCCCCCACTAAAAATTATAGCTTAAATCACACACGACAACCCACAGCAACTTCGAACGAAAACCGACGCACTCACAATTCGAGCCCCCACTAAAAATTATAGAAAAAAATATTAACAGTCATTTTAATTTAATAATTCCTCGTTATTTTTACAGTTTGTTTATTTTTCACTATCAACATTTCACAGAGATGGGGAGCGAGATAAGGAGATGGCTGAAAAACTCTAGGATTATTTCTCATAGCTTCCTCGTCAAAGTGAACTCTGTAACAGAGGCAGGGTCCCGGGTCCGATTTGTTGAGACAAAAACTGGTACTGGTAGGGACTGACAGTGCGGTCAGTAAGTCAACAACTCGCGCCCTATGCTCTGATCTTCATGGTAAATTAAATGTTTAGAGTTTTAAACGGGTTAATCTCTGGTTCCCTGTGTTGTGACCTAGCCAGAAATCTATGGACCTAGCACCTAAAAGACCGTTCTCTCGTTATTTTTACAGTTTGTTTATTTTTCACTATCAACATTTCACAGAGATGGGGAGCGAGATAAGGAGATGGCTGAAAAACTCTAGAATTATTTCTCATAGCTTCCTCGTCAAAGTGAACTCTGTAACAGAGGCAGGGTCCCGGGTTCGATTTGTTGAGACAAAAACTGGTACTGGTAGGGACTGACAGTGCGGTCAGTAAGTCAACAACTCGCGCCCTATGCTCTGATCTTTATGGTAAATTAAATGTTTAGAATTTTAAACGGGTTAATCTCTGGTTCCCTGTGTTGTGACCTAGCCAGAAATCTATGGACCTAGCACCTAAAAGACCGTTCTCACTTGTCGTGAGTTTCATCCGATTTTTTCCGAACAACAAGTGGAAACAGGCCTTTACTTGGTTTTATGGGCATGCTATGACACAGGCATCCGAAATGAAGCAACAGCTGTTTGACCAAATGAAAGATTTTTTTAAATCCCTTCTGACGAAGTACAATGAATAGCACACAAAAAGCTCACTTTAAGGCTAAAGGCATTAGAAACTGAACTCATGGGGAGTCAGAAAGATGTAATTCAAAGTTTTCCCATAATAGTGTAGGTAATCTCGCTCAGGACAGCCAAACTACTATCACGTAACGTTACGTGACGTAACCTGATGGTAGTGTGATTCTACCTTATGAAGCAACAGCTGTTTGACCAAATGAAAGATTTTTTTAAATCCCTTCTGACGAAGTACAATGAATAGCACACAAAAAGCTCACTTTGAGGCTAAAGGTATTAGAAACTGAACTCATGGGGAGTCAGAAAGATGTACCTAGTTCAAAGTTTTCCCATAATAGTGTAGGTAATCTCGCTCAGGACAGCCAAACTACTATCACGTAACGTGACGTGACGTAACGTGACGAGCTCCACTGATTCTGGTTTCAGTCTGAAAAGAAAATACACATCAGATTAATAAATGAACAAAGAGACATACCTACTTAGAAGGTCTTCTCAATTAAATTTTGTGTGTTGAAATTTTCTATAGAAATCCTATTGAAACAAAGATTATCTCTCTGTGAATCACATCACACATCTGTATGACTCATTGTATGACCACATATTAGGTATGAAGTCATTTGAAGTTAATTATGTCCATACACAGGCGGGGTTCCGTCTTCCCTGAAAATAGATGGGATTATTTTTTGCTTCCTTCAAATTGGGTTAGCCTAGTTTCTTATTAAGTAAACTAGGTAAGAAGATGTAACACAGAACACAGAGGTACCTTAGTACGTCATACACAAAAAGCCCACTCTGACGCTTAGGTGTAGAGGCAAACAGTCCCAAACAGAATGGGTTAAGCTTCTACGAGAATCTACGAATCTAGCTTGGTAGGTTGTAAGTATGTAGATCAGTGGTTCTTAGGAAACCTATGGTACGAAACGGACCAACCAGTCTGTTTTATTTTGGATACTCTGCTCTCAAGCATAGGTACTTTTTGGAGACAAGATTTTTTAAATAGATAAATAAGAAGAATGGTTTATTTCTTGTAGGCAACTCAAACAATCTCTTTCTGATGTTCCTATATAAGTACACATTAGTACTTTTCAGGAAGTACTAATGCAAAGAAGATAATGCCTACCTATATCTTTCCCAGAAAATTCTGATTTCTACTCACGCTTTGAACTTGTTTAGCAGTAAATTATAGGTTCCCAGTCTTGTAGTGGTGTAAGTTGCCCGTGACGAGCCGTAACGTGATGGTAGTGTGTTTCTCTACCTTTAGGTGTACGGACAAACAGCCTTAAGTTGGGTCTTCTACGAATCTACTCGTAGTACAATGCTTACTCTAAGGGAAGTCTCGAATGCAAGGGCCGTATGACGAATAGCTCCCGGAGTCACAGTGTTTGCGGCGTTATCATAGCTAGAATCACACGTTGTACTCCATGCGGTTTAGTAGAGTGCACAAAGTCGCGGAAAAGTGCACCGAACCGCGATGTCTAGGAATCAAATGAAGTTCGCGCTACACCGAGGGAGAACTTTGTGGTACCTGACTGCAATATTATGGTGAGTACCTTGCACACACGATAAGGGAAGTAAAAAATAAAAGCAGAAACACTTGGTTAAATTTTTCATCATAGGAAGAACAAGCTGGGTCCGTCCCTCCGGGAATTTTTTAGCCCGTTGTTTACTCGATCGTGGAAAATTAGTACCCAAGTACCTACCTAATTTGTTTAATATTCAGGTTATTATTAGTATTACTCGCACAGCGTGCTCGGGAGGTTGCGTATACGGTCGCGCTGCGCGCTCCCGGGGTTGTGCATATGGTCGAGCTTCGCGGTCCCTTGTTCACGGTCGCGCTCCCGGGGCTTCGCGGTTGTGCATGCGGTTTGGATAAGTCCTTCTATGCTCTATGGGGACAGACAGACAGACGACACCGAAGCGAACACAATAGTCCGTCGCTATAGCTTTTATTATTACTATTGTAATTTAATAAAGGAAGGGCGGACTAAAAACCAGAAACACTTTTAGTAAAACTTTTTATGATTAAAGAAAGTTGAGTGGCCGAGAATGCCCCGGGCAATAACCCGGTTCAATTTTGTAAGTTTTTTTTTCACTTTCCTTTATCCTATAGTTTCATTCTTCTTCTTACGTTGTCTTCCGAAGCTGATTGCTCTATGCTCCAAGCTCCACTCTTTTTTGAACATTTGAAGCAAAGGAGGAATTTTCAATCGTTTAAGCATACTTAAATGCTTGTCACAAATATCGTTCCCCGATTATTACACCTAGATAAATTTTATGACTTGACTTGGACTCGAACCACTATCCTCCACATCCAACGCGTTAACCATTGCACCATTGAGGTTCGTGTTTTGAGCTATAACATAGAAAGCAATACTTGGACTGACACTTGACAGTACATCAGTTGTGTTTCAGGCCAGCAGACCAAGCCTCAATGTTCTCACAAGATAGAGGTGAACGCTCAAGTAGGCAGAATACAATCCCCTGGCTATCCATACCCGTATAGGTCAGGGTGTGAATGGACTTACACTATCAATGTGGGAGAGTATGGGAGTGAGATTGAGATCATTATGCAGACGTTTGATATCGATCAGGCTGCTGGAGACAACCTGTATGTAGCTACTGGTAAGTCATCAAGATCAGGCTGCTGGAGACAACCTGTATGTAGCTACTGGTAAGTCATCAAGATCAGGCTGCTGGAGACAACCTGTATGTAGCTACTGGTAAGTCATCAAGATCAGGCTGCTGGAGACAACCTGTATGTAGCTACTGGTAAGTCATCAAGATCAGGCTGCTGGAGACAACCTGTATGTAGCTACTGGTAAGTCATCAAGATCAGGCTGCTGGAGACAACCTGTATGTAGCTACTGGTAAGTCATCAAGATCAGGCTGCTGGAGACAACCTGTATGTAGCTACTGGTAAGTCATCAAGAGTAAGTCATCGAACATCCTACATTGAGAAGAAAAAACTAGGGTGCCGGAAGCCCAATCGAGTGACTGGGTTCCGGAACTCTAAGACGGAACTTTACATCTGGACACTCTCACGTTTTAACAAAAAGCCCACTCTCAGGCTTAGATGTAGGGGCAAACAACCCTAAAAGTCGGGTTAAGTTTTCATATTATCAAAGGTCAGAGGTTCAGTTTAATTAGCATAAATATGGTAGGTTCTATTATTGGTTCTGATACTCTGCTTTATAGAATACCTACTTGTAGAACCCTATTTATTATTTTATCAGACATGATAATACAAGACTGTAGATAACAAAATATGAATGCTAAATATGTATATACCTACAGCCCCTTGCTGGTTTGATAGTTTAACACAGTTACCCAATTTTAATTATTCACTCAGATTGATATTACCTATGTATAGTAAGTTGGTAAGTGCATATGTATGCACCTGAATTGTTTTAAAAAGAATTCAAGAACTTATCAGTCTTCCAAAGAAAAACCTTGAGACCTAACTTTCATTTTGACCCTCTAGCTCTACATACAAATGTTATTATTACACCATTAGATTTAGTAAAGTGTACATAGAACAAGGCAGAATGAACAGTTAAGGTAACTAAGCCTATATGATTCATGTATGCCCTTAGGAAAAGTATTATTTTGTAGGTGCAGTGTGGATATGCAGACCTTCAGAACTATAGGTATGTCAGAACCAGAACTTAGTGAATGAGGCAATAGCTCTCTGTTGGCATCAGGGGAGTTTCCTTAAAGGAAGGCAAACAGTTTTTTTTTTCCAGCCTTCATTTTGCTTTGGGCTGACATTTATTTTGGTTTTGGCTACAAATTTTACGAGTGGATGCCCTTCACTCTCAACCTTTGCTATTTCTCTAGCAAGGGAAATTCAGGCTGGTATACTTCCTCCTATTCAGACTAAACTGGCCTACTCCCTGTTTAATGTACCCCAGCTCAAGCAGGGTGCGCCAGAAAAACACTGACAATGGCTCAGGGTAGGTAGACCTCACCTACCCTGAGCCATTGTCAGTGTTTTTCTGGCACACCCTGTATAGCTACTATGAAATCTTCAAAATACCATTAAGTACTCTGGCCCAGAGAATTCAAACAAATTTAAACATGAACCTAAGTGTAACAGCCCAAAGGCAGTCCCAGTTCCAAGTATTGATACAGAAATGGTTCCTGATGTCAAAACAATGGGACCTTGGTCACAAGAGACCAAAGGTCTGATTAAATTGATTGGAGAGAATTTGAATGCAAAGTATGTAAACAGATAAATTTCTGAATTTCCATTCACATGAAAGGAGAGACAGTAAATTTAATAACAAGATTGAATAGATCAAAATTATGTGTTTTACAAGCTAAGTAGGTAAAGGCAAAACACTTTGAATTTTTATAATGTTGATCAAAATAGGAAGTAGACTAAGTAAACAATCCAATCTCCAATGACCCCTAGGTAGGAGAAAGAGGACTTGGTCGCAAGTAGCAAGTCGCAAGATGCTACGTAGCATGCATCTTCAAAGACCAGACCATTATTTCAAATGAAACCTTCCTCACTGAGGATACATGTTGCTACTTGAACCCTGGAAACAAGTAACAGTGTTACTTCAACACCAACAGTCTGGAGTTTTGTTAGTTGCTACTTGTGATTGTTTGTGGGAAAAATTATTTTTTGAATCAATTTCTATTGTCACATGTTGTTAGTTGTTACTCCAATGTGAAAGTTCATGTTTCTTTGAACAAGATTCAGGACGTAAGCAGTAGCATCTTGCGACTTGCTACTTGCGACGTGTTACCTCAGTGCGAAACGCGCCCATGGGCGGTTATGGGAATGGGTATAACCGCCAAAGTAGACACTTGGAAGGGTACAATGTAATAGACGTGCAACGACCCACAGCTATCTAGGCTAACTTGTCATTTTGGTTTTCAGATGACATGGACAATTTCGGTACCACTACCACAGAACTTGCCACTTCTACTTCGGAACGTAACACAGCTCCTTGCTATAACAACTGGCTACTCATTCAACTCAAAGGACTCTCTTTAGCTGAAGTAAGACGAGAAAACACCCTAATATGTATACCGAAGGGTGTTCCCTAAATGGACAAAAGGAAAGGCGGAGATAGGACATTAGCTAAGGGAGAGAAAGAGCACCTCAAAGATTTTTTTCTTGGTTCACCATTGCTATAACAACTGGCTACTCATTCAACTCAAAGGACTCTCTTTAGCTGAAGTAAGACGAGAAAACACCCTAATATACTGATGGCTGACTGATGGCTGTTCCCTAAATGGACAAAAGGGAAGGCGGAGATAGAACATTAGCTAAGGGAGAGAAAGAGCAACTCGAAGAATTTTTTCTTGGTTCACCATTTGTGATCACAGTGGATAATACATTACTTTGAACTTTTTTTCCAAGAGGTTTGACAGAGGGAACTGTAAAACCGGGGATCTCATCGTCCCGAAATCGAAGAGAATAGGATAGGAGAAAGTCAGCCGTTCCGAGAACGAACCTTATTTGTTTAGGATAAAGTTCACCGCGGGTGGGATTTGAACCCGCGACCCAGCGCTTACAAGGCAGACACTTAGAACTTTACATTTATTATTAGGACAGACTTCTCATGTTTTCAAGGAACATTGGGATTTCAGTTTCAGCAAAGGAAAGAATCATTCCAGCGAGCCATGGCCAATGTGTTGCTATAACAACTGGCTACTCATTCAACTCAAAGGACTCTCTTTAGCTGAAGTAAGACGAGAAAACACCCTAATATACTGATGGCTGTTCCCTAAATGGACAAAAGGAAAGGCGGAGATAGGACATTAGCTAAGGGAGAGAAAGAGCAACTCAAAGAATTTTTTCTTGGTTCACCATTTGTGATCACAATGGATAATACATTACTTTGAACAGTACATAGTACATACTTTGATAGCAATAAAAAGACCGCAGAGTACCATATTACTTTCTATTTTGATAAATAATAAAAAGACGGCGTGAGCCCTTTGTAATAAAATCGATTTGAACATTTTCAACAACAGAAATTGGATTTTTTTCAAATTCTTCGTCCCTACTTTCCCGGTAACGTATTCGGTTCAGTGCTAAATCCAGTTCCCATTGAAGCTTAAGTATACACAAAAAGCCCACTCAGACGCTTAAGTATAGGGGCAAGTCATAGGTTTCCCCTCTCACATTTTACCGATTATTTTAACCAAGAATATTGATACGAGACACACACCCTAATTCCAATGAGTACATACTTTGATAGCAATAAAAAGACCGCAGAGTACCATATTACTTTCTATTTTGATAAATAATAAAAAGACGGCGTGTGCCCTTTGTGATAAAATCGATTTGAACATTTTGTACAACAGAAATTGGATTTTTTTCAAATTCTTCGTCCCTACTTTCCCGGTAACGTAATCGGTTCAGTGCTAAATCCAGTTCCCATTGAAGCTTTAGTATACACAAAAAACCCACTCAGACGCTTAAGTATAGCGGCAAACAGCACTAAAGGATGGGTTAAGCTTATACGAATCCCATTGAAGCAGGTGGTCAATTTCTTGAGCAACAAAATTGGATTTTTTTTTTTTTTTTTTTCAAATTCTTCGTTCCTACTTTCCCGGTAACGTAATCGGTTCAGTGCTAAATCCAGTTCCCATTGAAGCTTTAGTATACACAAAAAGCCCACTCAGACGCTTAAGCATAGGGGCAAACAGCCCTAAAGGATGGGATAAGCTTATATACGAATCCCATTGAAGCAGGTGGTCAATTTCCCAGGTGTCGGTTTGCCGGAATGAAAATACCCCTAAAGTTTTGTCAAGTTTCAAAAGGAAGTTTGACTTTCGGATTTTTTTTTAAAGTGTGCTAACATTTGTTCTCGCCTCGATATTGAAAGAAGGAATCTAGGGCTTGTTTTCGAGCTCGAATTCCCGGAGCTTATTTTCAGTGAAGGCGATCCGGTCCATTCATTATTCCAAGAGGAGATAATTTTCGATTTTAGTAATACTTTGTAATTTGCTCTTTTTTAAATCGGGGGTCTTCTTTAATCTTTAAACAAATCTTTGAATCTTTAAACAAAAATGTAAATCCTTATAATATCACACTTAGTGTACATACAAAAACTTAGGATTATTGGCTTTGTAATTGCCTGTAAAAAAAAAAAAAAAAAAACGAAGTGTTTGACTTTCGGAATTTTTTCAGCTATGACAAGCTCATCCTGATCAACTCCGTGGACAATTGCAAGCACTGCTTCCTTTACAAGGACCAATGTATCCAGGTGAACATCTCTATCAATAGCAACAACATCGGATTCCAGGAGATCAGACAGATCTGGAATCTCTACAAGGATTGCTATCTGTTCCGGTCGATTGGCATTGAGGTAAGTGTGGATCGTCAGTCTTCTTCTTTTTCTTCGCATTTTCCCGTGTACAGACGGGGTCGGTGTTTTTCGTCAGCTTCTCAATCAGCCCTAACTAGAGTCATTGCTTTGGGCTTACATATGGTTTTGGCTACAAATTTTACGAGTGGATGCCCTTCGCACACAACCTTTGCTATTTCTTTAGCAAGGGAAAAGTGTGGACATTTTATCAAACAGGTTCGATCCCAGCCGAGGTATGGATTTTTTTTTTTTTGTTGAGTGTTTCCCCGCGGTTTTTTTTTCGTAGCAATGAAACAACTGCTACATTGGACGCTTGATGTGGCCTGTGGCGTGGCATGCCCATCCCGTAGTTTGCCTTTCGTCAGATGGGCGAGAAGGGGCACAATACTTCCCATTTAGGTGCTGGGTCAACACGAGAACACCAGAAAGTAACCCGTTGAAATATTTGCAATCGAAAAACGAGTACAAATTTTTGTCGATGGTGGGATTCGAACCCGGGACCTTCTGCATGGCAAGCAGGGTCTTATCATTTATTATCGAATTCCCACTTAACGATCTGTCGAAAGATCAGAGTGGTAGTCATGTAGCTTTACACCTTCTAAGTCTGATAACCTGTTTTACACGCTTTTCTATGTTGGTTTTCAGGAGCACACTAATTCGGATTACCAAATGGATGGCTTAATAATGACTTGGCTCGTAGCTTCTGTTCTGCTCGCTATTACTGTAGTCATACTGCTAGCTATTCTAATCAAGAACAAGCGGATCCTTACTTATGTCACTTGGTAAGTATCAAACCTACTGATTTCGGCGAGAAGGACCTTCAAAAGATTAGGGCCTATAAACTTCACAGGTTTTTTTTTAGAGGTTTGACAAAGGGTCTGCTAAGGTCTTATCATCCCGAAATCGAAGAGAAGGAAGACAGGAAAAAGCCAGCCGTTCCGAGAACGAACATTATCCCATCAGGATAAAGTCCGCCCCGGGCGGGAATCGAACCCGCGGCCTAACGCTTACAAGGCAGACGCGCTACCAATCAAGCTAACTAGGCTGGCAAAGTTCTGCGATTACCTACATACTCGTAACTAATTCTTGCTTGAACAGTTAATAATTTTCCATTTCATACATTCCAGGTTTCAAATGAGCTCCAAATCAGGCTCCAAAGATCAGGACATCATCTTCCCATCTAAAAGCGGACACTGTGAGAATTTCCGTCCCTACCTACCCAACTATGACCATTGTAAGTTATCATAAGTGTTTAATTTTTTTATTTTACAGTGTCATTATTTCTCGACGATCTATTTCTCAAGATAGAGTGTTTTTTTTTTACAAAGATTTATTTGCAATATTTGCATTGAATCAAAATCAATTAAAAAGAAACTTAACAGTGATTTGTGTAAAAATCAAAATTACTATGGACGGGCAAATTTGTTTATTCTATGTTTATTTATAGGTAGAATTATAGATATCCATGTTGAAATTGATGGGAGTAGGTAGGTTGACTTCTCTTAGAATGGTCTTATGACGCAACTTGTGGGAAAGCAAAGTGCAAAGAGCCAATAGACTAAGAAATATGCGAATATTTTTGTCGATTTCAGATGTGAAACCCAACAAGAAGAAGCATAGAAAGACCGGATCTACAAAACAACAGGTCTCCCTTAGTAATGATGACATAGATTTTGATGCCATGTTGTATTCTCTTGAGATGTATAATCCCTCTTTGAGATTTAGTGCCATGCAAGGAGACCCCATGTGAGTTTATCAATGAGTATTATTTATAAATAAACCGATAATATGAAATCAACTATAGATAACGACAAGTACTCCATGCGGTTTAGTAGAGTGCACAAAGTCGCGGAAAAGTGCACCGAACCGCGATGTCTAGGAATCAAATGAAGTTCGCGCTACATCGAGGGAGAACTTTGTGGTACCTGACTGCAATATTATGGTGAGTACCTTGCACACACGACAAGGGAAGTAAAAAATAAAAGCAGAAACACTTGGTTAAATTTTTCATCATATGAAGAACAAGCTGGGTCCGTATCCCTCTGTTCGTAGATAAATCGAATATACCTAGTTTATCCTGCCCAAATATTACTAAAAAGTTCCTTTAACCCAACAGTCTAAACAAGGTCTGGTGAACTAGTATATTCTATAGGAAGTAACATGCTATTTACAGCACAAGTTAACAGATACAATAATTAAAAAAAAAAGATCTTACTTAATTTAATAGAATTGCTGCAAATACTGCTAACTCCAAGGAACTTAAACAGGAATATGTGTATTTTTCACATTTAAATTATTGAACTCGATTTTTTTTTCTCATACAGGGAGGTTCATACACACAATCATCCTCTACCAACCAGTGCCAATCTCCCACGAGTTGATCCACCCAATGAAAAGCTCCGAAGATATCCAACCAAAGAGTTTTTCTGAGATTCGAATCCCGCCGAGCACAAGATTTATAAATATGGGTCAGGTGAGATTCAGAAATCAAAGGAAATTCAAGAGAGAGAGAGAGAGAGAGAGAGAGAGAGAGAGATTGAAGGATTTTCTGAGGTTCGAACCCCGCCATATTTCTGAATATGGGTCAAATGAGATTCAGAAATCGAAAAACTTTCAAGAGAGATTGAAGGATTTTCAGAAATCAAAGGAATTTCAAGAGAGTAGGAGAAAAGGAAGGGGGGACACAGTCATATCCGAATCTTACCTCTCTAGGGGAGACATTTCCAAGCTGAGCAATTCAGCAGGGTTGAAATATTCCAAGCAAGATCACTTTCCAGGTAATCTCACGTTCAGCGGAATCTGAAATGAGAAAATAGAGTAGACTTAGTTCAAGTTTTTATATTGGAAATGGACTTGGTTTTTATATTGGCAACAGGCTTGGCTTTTATATTGGCAATGGGCTTCGCTTAAGTTTATGTTGTTTGTAAATTTCGAGGAGAAATTATCTCGAAAACTATGTTTCTCCCCTACCTACAGGTGTATTTTTTCTGAAGGGATGAATCAATAGCAGCAATTCAGCAGGGTTAAAATATTCCAAGCAAGATCACTTTCCAGGTAATCTCACGTTCAGCGGAATCTGAAATGAGAAAATAGAGTGGACTTAGTTCAAGTCTTTATATTGGAAATAGACTTGGTTTTTATATTGGCAACAGGCTTGGCTTTTATATTGGCAATGGGCTCTTCGCTTAAGTTTATGTTGTTTGTAAATTTCGAGGAGAAATTATCTCGAAAACCATGTTTCTCCCCTACCTACAGGTTTATTTTTTCTGAAAGGATGAATCAATTGTTATATCAAGTATGTTGGTTGTACATCCATGCCTATTGTAAGATAAGAATACAAAGATTATGTCTGAACAAAGCATCACTTTTTTTCATCTTCACATCTTCTTGTTCTTCTTCTTCTTTTTTTTTTTTTTTTTTTTTTAAGGGGTATGACAGAGGAAACTGTAACTGCTAAGGTCTTATCGTCCCGAAAGCGAATAGAGAAGGAAGACAGGATAGGAGAAAGCCAGCCGTTCCGAGAACGAA
>NW_007377510.1:163646-324463 GCF_000475195.1 Diaphorina citri
ACCTCTTTTCCCAAAGTTTTTTTTTTTAAAAAAAAAAAAAAAAAAAAAAAAAAATCAATCTAGGTACAGTAAAATGCATGTAGGTAAGTGTATTATAGTACCTGTTAATAGAATTCTACAGAGATTATAAAACACAACCAAGGTAAGCTATGTACAATGTACATATTATCAAAGGTCAGAGGTTCAGTTTAATTAGCATAAATATGGTAGGTTCTATTATTGGTTCTGATACTCTGCTTTATAGAATACTTGTAGAACTCTATTTATTGTTTTATCAGACATGATAATACAAGACTTTAGATAACAAAATATGAATGCTAAATATGTATATACAGCCCCTTGCTGGTTTGATAGTTTAACACAGTTACCCAATTTTAATTATTCACTCAGATTGATATTACCTATGTATAGTAATAGTAAGTATGTATGAATTGTTTTAAAAAGAATTTAAGAACTTATCAGTCTTCCAAAGAAAAACCTTGAGACCTAACTTTCATTTTGACCCTCTAGCTCTACATACAAATGTTAAATGCCGAACGCAGCTTTTTGAAAGAAATTGGGCGGGGTTCCGTCTTCCCTGAAAATAGATGGGATTATTTTTTGCTTGCTTCAAATTAGGTTAGCCTAGTTTCTTATTGAGTAAACTAAGAAGATGTAACACAGAACACAGAGGTACCTTAGTACGTCATACACAAAAAGCCCACTCTAAGGCTTAGGTGTAGAGGCAAACAGTCCCAAACAGAATGGGTTGAGCTTCTACGAGAATATACGAATCTAGCTTGGTAGGTTGTGTGTAGATCAGTGGTTCTTAGGAAACCTATGGTACGAAACGGACTAACCAGTCTGTTTTATTTTGGATACTCTGCTCTCAAGCATAGGTACTTTTTGGAGGCAAGATTTTTTAAATAGATAAATAAGAAGAATGGTTTATTTCTTGTAGGCAACTCAAACAATCTCTTTCTGATGTTCCTGTATACGTACACATTAGTACTTTTCAGGAAGTACTAATGCAAAGAAGATAATACCTACCTATATCTTTCCCAGAAAATTCTGATTTCTACTTACGCTTTGAACTTGTTTAGCAGTAAATTATAGGTTCCCAGTCTTGTGGTGGTGTAAGTTGCTTGTCTCAGAAGACCTGCAGACAAACCATTGTACATGGCAAACACTCCTTCTTTCCTCAGGATGGTTGTGAATGCTTGGATACTGCTCCGGTATTCTTTAGCTTTGTCCAGCTGCATTCGATTCTTGATCAAGTCCAAGGGCTGAACGAATACTGTGGCAGCCATCCTGGAATGATTAAGGAGGTTGTGTGTTCATTAGATTTTGATGGCTTTTTATTTTTACTGCTTGAATAGGACTAGAGTTTTATTGCCCCAGCATGGTAAGTGACTTCAGTTACATAGTAATTATATACCTACATAGTTATTTCTTTTGTTTGAATTACTTCTATCTAGCTAAAGTGTTTGTTACCTCATCTACCCAAGTTGCCATCCTGGAATGATTAAGGAGGTGTGTTCATTAAATTTTGATGGCTTTTTATTTTTACTGCTTGAATAGGACTAGAGTTTTATTGCCCCAGCATGGTAAGTGACTTCAGTAACATAGTAATTATATACCTACATAGTTATTTCTTTTGTTTGAATTACTTCTATCTAGCTAAAGTGTTTGTTACCTCATCTACCCAAGTTTCACTTTCCTTTATCCTATAGTTTCATTCTTCTTCTTACGTTGTCTTCCGAAGCTGATTGCTCTATGCTCCAAGCTCTACTCTTTTTTGAACATTTGAAGCAAAGGAGGAATTTTTATTCGTTTGAGCATACTTAAATGCTTGTGACAAATATCGTTCCCCAATTATTACACCTAGATAAATTTTATGGCTTGACTTGGACTCGAACCACCATCCTCCACATCCAACGCGTTAACCATTGCACCATTGAGGTTCGTGTTTCGAGCTATAACATAGAAAGCAATACTTGGACTGACACTTGACAGTACATCAGTTGTGTTTCAGGCCAGCAGACCAAGCCTCAATGTTCTTATCCTCCACATCCAACGCGTTAACCATTGCACCATTGAGGTTCGTGTTTTGAGCTATAACATAGAAAGCAATACTTGGACTGACACTTGACAGTACATCAGTTGTGTTTCAGGCCAGCAGACCAAGCCTCAATGTTCTCACAAGATAGAGGTGAACGCTCAAGTAGGCAGAATACAATCCCCTGGCTATCCATACCCGTATAGGTCAGGGTGTGAATGGACTTACACTATCAATGTGGGAGAGTATGGGAGTGAGATTGAGATCATTATGCAGACGTTTGATATCGATCAGGCTGCTGGAGACAACCTGTATGTAGCTACTGGTAAGTCATCAAGATCAGGCTGCTGGAGACAACCTGTATGTAGCTACTGGTAAGTCATCAAGAGTAAGTCATCGAACATCCTACATTGAGAGCTACTGGTAAGTCATCAAGAGTAAGTCATCGAACATCCTACATTGAGAAGAAAAAACTAGGGTGCCGGAAGCCCAATCGAGTGACTGGGTTCCGGAACTCTAAGACGGAACTTTACATCTGGACACTCTCACGTTTTAACAAAAAGCCCACTCTCAGGCTTAGATGTATAGGGGCAAAACACCCTAAAAGTCGGGTTAAGTTTTTACGAATCTACGAATCCACACGTTAATATAGCATTCAAAATTTTAAATCAGGGGAAATAACCCAACAATAGAGTTCTTCCACTCTTGCACTTGGGGCGGGTTAAGATTATACGAATCCCCCACGTGGATACAGTATTCAAACACCCTAAATCAGGGAAAATAACCCAAGAATTCTTGCCAATCCCAGGAAAAATAACCCAAACCCAAGAGTTCTTCCACCCTTAAACTTGGGGTACCACATCACTCATTTTTTCAGGCACCATTGAGGACAACCGCAACTGGTACAAGATAGAGAAGACAGATCTGGAGGTCTACGTTCGATCCCCGGCCATACTGAGATTTGTCACCACTCAGCATTTGATCAACACACATGTGGGCTTCAGTATTGTATTCCGAAAACATGGTGAGTTCATCAAACATAAGAGGCCTTAAAAAAAAGAAGAAAAAAAGTTTATAACAATAAAAAGCAAAACATATCAAAATTTGTACCTATATCTACTCTTTACTGAAATTCAATCAATGGGCACGATTAATACGATTATTGCCAAAGCCCAAGGCAATCTCTAATCTCTGCCATCCAACCCTTGTAGGTTTGTAGAGGGAGCTGGTAACAATGGAGGTCTTATCGTCCCAAATCGAAAGCGGAAGGAGGACAATAGAAGAAAGAGGTTTTATAGAGGGATAAATTTACTCCCGGGCGGACATTGCACCCGCGACCTAGGGCGTACAAGGCACAAAGTAGAATAGAATAGACCTTGTTTATCCTGCTCGAACGACACTAACATGGGCGGTTATGGGAATGGGTGTAACCGCCAAAGTAGACACTTGGAAGGGTACAATGTAATAGACGTGCAACGACCCACAGCTATCTAGGCTAACTTGTCATTTTGGTTTTCAGATGACATGGACAATTTCGGTACCACTACCACAGAACTTGCCACTTCTACTTCGGAACGTAACACAGCTCCTTGCTATAACAACTGGCTACTCATTCAACTCAAAGGACTCTCTTTAGCTGAAGTAAGACGAGAAAACACCCTAATATACTGATGGCTGTTCCCTAAATGGACAAAAGGAAAGGCGGAGATAGGACATTAGCTAAGGGAGAGAAAGAGCAACTCAAAGAATTTTTTCTTGGTTCACCATTTGTGATCACAATGGATAATACATTACTTTGAACCTTTTTTTCCAAGAGGTTTGACAGAGGGAACTGTAAAACCGGGGATCTCATCGTCCCGAAATCGAAGAGAATAGGATAGGAGAAAGTCAGCCGTTCCGAGAACGAACCTTATTTGTTTAGGATAAAGTTCACCGCGGGTGGGATTTGAACCCGCGACCCAGCGCTTACAAGGCAGACACTTAGAACTTTACATTTATTATTAGGACAGACTTGATTCTCGTGTTTTCAAGGAACATTGGGATTTCAGTTTCAGCAAAGGAAAGAATCATTCCAGCGAGCCATGGCCAATGTTACCGCTATCTACAGTGCTGAGTTATCGCTCAATATCAGTCAATTTCTCAAGAATATCGGGTAGGTAAGATACTTTCAAAGATAATGAAGATAGTCTCTTTTTTTATTCCCAGGGCGAGGTAGATGGGAAGTTTGAATAAGACTAAAAAGTCTCTTTACCCCAGAAGACTAAACAAGGTCTTCCAGAGCGAGGTAGGTAGGTAGTTAGGAAGTTTGAATAAGACTAAAAAGTCCCTTTACCCCAACAGTCTCAGGTCTTCTCAGTCTCATGCCGATCACTCACGCTCAGACCGCCTGACAAACCTGGGTCTGTCATTCAGTCGGAACACGTCGGAAAAAGCTTCCGACCTCGGTGTCTCAGGTCTGAGAGTCTAAATAGGTATGTTGTATGTAGGTATCCCCAAAAATATTCTGCTTGAAACAGACGGCAAAAAAGTGAGAAACCGCAGGATTTTTAAGCTAAATCCCCTTTAGGGGTGATCTTTTTTTATTATTTTATTTTTTAAATGACATGATGGGTTAAAAACACTCGGTATGATTCTCGTGTTTTCAAGGAACATTGGGATTTCAGTTTCAGCAAAGGAAAGAATCATTCCAGCGAGCCATGGCCAATGTTACCGCTATCTACAGTGCTGAGTTATCGCTCAATATCAGTCAATTTCTCAAGAATATCGGGTAGGTAAGATACTTTCAAAGATAATGAAGATAGTCTCTTTTTTTATTCCCAGGGCGAGGTAGATGGGAAGTTTGAATAAGACTAAAAAGTCTCTTTACCCCAGAAGACTAAACAAGGTCTTCCAGAGCGAGGTAGGTAGGTAGTTAGGAAGTTTGAATAAGACTAAAAAGTCCCTTTACCCCAACAGTCTCAGGTCTTCTCAGTCTCATGCCGATCACTCACGCTCAGACCGCCTGACAAACCTGGGTCTGTCATACAGTCGGAACACATGTGACCGAAAAAGCTTCCGACTTAGGTGTCTCAGGTCTCAGAGTGAGTGACAGGCATCAGAAAGCAGCAGTCTAAATAGGTATGTTGTATGTAGGTATCCTCAAAAATATTCTGCTTGAAACAGACGGCAAAAAAGTGAGAAACCGCGGGATTTTTAAGCTAAATCCCCTTTAGGGGTGATCTTTTTTTATTATTTTATTTTTTAAATGACATGATGGGTTAAAAACACTCGGTATTGACATTATGAGGACTGTTCTTCCAGTCCCAATACTCCTGAGGCACATTCCAGCTGGGACCATAGATGGATTCCAGAAAAGCTTGTGTGCAAGCTAAATCCCCTTTAGGGGTGATCTTTTTTTATTATTTTATTTTTTAAATGACATGATGGGTTAAAAACACTCGGTATACAGCCATACAGATTTCTATGTGAACTTCAACATGAATCATTAAAGGAGAGTACCTCCTCTGATTGTATTTATTAGTCATAGGTTTCCCCTCTCACATTTTACCGATTATTTTAACCAAGAATATTGATACGAGACACACACCCTAATTCCAATGAGTACATAGTACATACTTTGATAGCAATAAAAAGACCGCAGAGTACCATATTACTTTCTATTTTGATAAATAATAAAAAGACGGCGTGTGCCCTTGTAGCGGTGCTGCTTGCTGAATGTTCGAGCTTTGCTGATTGGGCACTCTTTGAACTTTGATGATCCAAAATTTTCCAGGAAGTAGGAAATATTTTCAGGAACATACAGTCCTGGTACAGGAGCAAAGGGTTTGCTCAGAAATCTGAAATATGCGGAGAACACAGATTAAAAATAAACCAAAACACTCTCTAGGTCTATTAAGAAATATAAATTTCATTAAAAGAGTAAATTTCTTCATGTTGGATTTTTTTTTTTTTTTTTTTTTTTTTTCCTTCGGCGAGATTTGAACCCTGCTTTAAATGGTATACAAAGACCTTACTCCTACATCAAACAGTCTTGTTTCAATTCTCCCTCAAAGACGAAAAACGTAGACCGCCTTAACACGGGAAAAGGCGAAGAAAAAGAAGAAGAATGCTCTTTACCTAAACAAGTTCCACTGCTTAGCCAGAACTCTACATTCAAGTAAAACATGACAGATGCTACCCGACTCAATAACTTGTACGATTTATGCATGAATCTGAATGCCTGGGATGTAATATAGCGGTGCTGCTTGCTGAATGTTCGAGCTTTGCTGATTGGGCACTCTTTGAACTTTGATGATCCAAAATTTTCAAGGAAGTAGGAAATATTTTCAGGAACATACAGTCCTGGTACAGGAGCAAAGGGTTTGCTCAGAAATCTGAAATATGAGGAGAACACAGATTAAAAATAAACCAAAACTCTCTCTTAAATTTCTTCATGTTGGATTTTTTTTTTTTTTTTTTTTTTTTTTTTTTCGGCGAGAGAAAACGAAGTGTTTGCCTTTCGGAATTTTTTCAGCTATGACAAGCTCATCCTGATCAACTCCGTGGACAATTGCAAGCACTGCTTCCTTTACAAGGACCAATGTATCCAGGTGAACATCTCCATCAATAGCAATAACATCGGATTCCAAGAGATCAGACAGATCTGGAATCTGTACAAGGATTGCTATCTGTTCCGGTCGATTGGCATTGAGGTAAGTGTGGATCGTCAGTCTTCTTCTTTTTCTTCGCCTTTTCCCGTGTACAGACGCGGGGTCGGTGTTTTTCGTCAGCCTCTCAATCAACCCTAACTAGGGTGATTGCTTTGGGCTTACATATGGTTTTGGCAACAAATTTTACGAGTGGATGCCCTTCGCACCCAACCTTTGCCATTTCTTTAGCAAGGGAAAAGTGTGGACATTTTATCAAACAGGTTCGATCCCAGCCGAGGTATGGAATTTTATTCTCATTTATTATCGTCCGTGTACAGACGGGGTCGGCGTTTTTCGTCAGCCTCTCAATTAGCCCTAACTAGGGTAATTGCTTTGGGCTTACATATGGTTTTGCCTACAAATTTTACGAGTGGATGCCCTTCGCACCCAACCTTTGCTATTTCTTTAGCAAGGGAAAAGTGTGGACATTTTATCAAACAGGTTCGATCCCAGCCGAGGTATGGAATTTTATTCTCATTTACTATCGAATTCCCACCTAACGATCTGTCGAAAGATCAGAGTGGTAGTCATGTAGCTTTACACCTTCTAAGTCTGATAACCTGTTTTACACGCTTTTCTATGTTGGTCTTATCATTTATTATCGAATTCCCACTTAACGATCTGTCGAAAGATCAGAGTGGTAGTCATGTAGCTTTACACCTTCTAAGTCTGATAACCTGTTTTACACGCTTTTCTATGTTGGTTTTCAGGAGCACACTAATTCGGATTACCAAATGGATGGCTTAATAATGACTTGGCTCGTAGCTTCTGTTCTGCTCGCTATTACTGTAGTCATACTGCTAGCTATTCTAATCAAGAACAAGCGGATCCTTACTTATGTCACTTGGTAAGTATCAAACCTACTGATTTCGGCGAGAAGGACCTTCAAAAGATTAGGGCCTATAAACTTCACAGGTTTTTTTTTAGAGGTTTGACAAAGGGTCTGCTAAGGTCTTATCATCCCGAAATCGAAGAGAAGGAAGACAGGAAAAAGCCAGCCGTTCGGTTCTGCTCGCTATTACTGTAGTCATACTGCTAGCTATTCTAATCAAGAACAAGCGGATCCTTACTTATGTCACGTGGTAAGTATCAAACCTACTGATTTCGGCGAGAAGGACCTTCAAAAGATTAGGGCCTATAAACTTCACAGATTTTTTTTTTTAGAGGTTTGACAAAGGGTCTGCTAAGGTCTTATCATCCCGAAATCGAAGAGAAGGAAGACAGGAAAAAGCCAGCCGTTCCGAGAACGAACATTATCCCATCAGGATAAAGTCCGCCCCGGGCGGGAATCGAACCCGCGGCCTAACGCTTACAAGGCAGACGCGCTACCAATCAAGCTAACTAGGCTGGCAAAGTTCTGCGATTACCTACATACTCGTAACTAATTCTTGCTTGAACAGTTAATAATTTTCCATTTCATACATTCCAGGTTTCAAATGAGCTCCAAATCAGGCTCCAAAGATCAGGACATCATCTTCCCATCTATCTCGTAAATAATTCTTGCTTGAGCAGTTAATAATTTTCCATTTCATACATTCCAGGTTTCAAATGAGCTCCAAATCAGGCTCCAAAGATCAGGACATCATCTTCCCATCTATCAAGCTAACCAGGCTGGCAAAGTTCTGCGATTACCTACATACTCGTAACTAATTATTGCTTGAACAGTTGATAATTTTCCATTTCATACATTCCAGGTTTCAAATGAGCTCCAAATCAGGCTCCAAAGATCAGGACATCATCTTCCCATCTAAAAGCGGACACTGTGAGAATTTCCGTCCCTACCTACCCAACTATGACCATTGTAAGTTATCATAAGTGTTTAAATTTTTTATTTCACAGTGTCATCATTTCTCGACGATCTATTTCTCAAGATAGAGTGTTTTTTTTTTACAAAGATTTATTTGCAATATTTGCATTGAATCAAAATCAATTAAAAAGAAACTTAACAGTGATTTGTGTAAAAATCAAAATTTTTTTATTTTACAGTGTCATTATTTCTCGACGATCTATTTCTCAAGATAGAGTGGTTTTTTTACAAAGATTTATTTGCAATATTTGCATTGAATCAAAATCAATCAAAAAGAAACTTAACAGTGATTTGTGTAAAAATTACTATGGACGGGCAAATTTGTTTATTCTATGTTTATTTATAGGTAGAATTATAGATATCCATGTTGAAATTGATGGGAGTAGAAAATCAAAATTACTATGGACGGGCAAATTTGTTTATTCTATGTTTATTTATAGGTAGAATTATAGATATCCATGTTGAAATTGATGGGAGTAGGTAGGTTGACTTCTCTTAGAATGGTCTTATGACGCAACTTGTGGGAAAGCAAAGTGCAAAGAGCCAATAGACTAAGAAATATGCGAATATTTTTGTCGATTTCAGATGTGAAACCCAACAAGAAGAAGCATAGAAAGACCGGATCTACAAAACAACAGGTCTCCCTTAGTAATGATGACATAGATTTTGATGCCATGTTGTACTCTCTTGAGATGTATAATCCCTCTTTGAGATTTAGTGCAATGCAAGGAGACCCCATGTGAGTTTATCAATGAGTATTATTTATAAATAAACCGATAATATGAAATGAACTATAGACAGCGACAAGAAAAAATAGACAAATATCCTAGCAGTTTATATCGATTAGGATTACACCAATAAAATTGCATAAGATCAGACTGTGGGAAATACTGTACGGAACTTTCGCTGTAATTTCCCTCGTAGATAAAAAAAAAATATCCCTCTGTTCGTAGATAAATCGAATATACCTAGTTTATCCTGCCCAAATATTACTAAAAAGTTCCTTTAACCCAACAGTCTAAACAAGGTCTGGTGAACTAGTATATTCTATAGGAAGTAACATGCTATTTACAGCACAAGTTAACAGATACAATAATTAAAAAAAAAAGATCTTACTTAATTTAATAGAATTGCTGCAAATACTGCTAACTCCAAGCAACTTAAACAGTAATATGTAGATATATTTTTCACATTTAAATTATTGAACTCGATTTTTTTTTCTCATACAGGGAGGTTCATACACACAATCATCCTCTACCAACCAGTGCCAATCTCCCACGAGTTGATCCACCCAATGAAAAGCTCCGAAGATATCCAACCAAAGAGTTTTTCTGAGATTCGAATCCCGCCGAGCACAAGATTTATAAATATGGGTCAGGTGAGATTCAGAAATCAAAGGAAATTCAAGAGAGAGAGAGAGAGAGAGAGAGAGAGAGAGATAGAAGGAGTTTCTGACTCGTTCAGGATAAAATCCGCCCCGAGCGGGAATCGAACTCGAGGCCTAGCGCTACCAACCAAGCTAAATAGGCAGGCTAAAACTAACATTTGTATAGTTTGGTTCACACTACTCTCCGGCCAAACTCCGTTGAACTCGACATTATGAGGACTGTTCTTCCAGTCCCAATACTCTTCGTTCAGGATAAAATCCGCCCCGGGCGGGAATCGAACTCGAGGCCTAGCGCTACCAACCAAGCTAAATAGGCTGGCTAAAACTTACATTTGTATAGTTTGGTTCACACTACTCTCCGGCCAAACTCCATTGAACTCGACATTATGAGGACTGTTCTTCCAGTCCCAATACTCCTGAGGCACATTCCAGCTGGGACCATAGATGGATTCCAGAAAAGCTTGTGTGTCACATGGCACGCGAACTTTCAAAGATATGAATTCGGTCCAGCACAGGTCAAACTTGGGAAATGTGAATCTGAAATTAATGAGGAAATTTAGATTTTTTTTTTTTTCAAAGTTTAGCTCATCGTCCCGAAATCGAAGAGAGAAGGAGGATGAGATAGGAGAGAGCCAGCCGTTCAGGATAAAGTCTTATGTGTTCAGGATAGAGTTCGCCCCGGGCGGGAATCGAACCCGCGACCTAATGTTTACAAGGTCGCCAACCTTGTAAGCACTAGGTCTACCCTCGCTACGAGCCAAGCGCTCTACTCTCCAAGCTAATTAGGCTGGCTAATCAGAGTTTAAACTTAATCTAACTTTATCTCTTGAAGTAAGCAATGAATGGCTAAAAAATTTAAATCAACAAATCAGATTGCTTACTCCAAAAGACAAGCTAAAATCGAGTTTAAACGCATACTGAGGTTCCGGCAATTAGTCGACAATACTCACTTGTACTTCCTTCTGGACTCGGGTTGCGTAGCGCCATTCCACACGGACTTCTCGTCTTCGTAGAAGAAAAACGAACAAATCAGATTGCTTACTCCAAAAGACAAGTTAAAATCGAGTTTAAACGCATACTGAGGTTCCGGCAATCAGTCGACAATACTCACTTGTACTTCCTTCTGGACTCGGGTTGCGTAGCGCCATTCCACACGGACTTCTCGTCTTCGTAGAAGAAAAACATGTCCAGTTTGACATCTGGTATGGACGTGGCCACCAGTGAATATTCCAGGGAATCATTGATCAAACCAAACTTGTGTTTGACAGTGAAGTTCTTTTCCGTAAGTTTGGTGATCAACTGAGGGGTGAAATCTTTAGCGTACAAACCAATGTCCACGTCACTTGAATAGGGAATGATGTTGCATTCGCGGAAATAACCTTGAATTGAAAAAAAAGATGATTAGTTTTGGTTGAGTTTTACACATTTAGAAATTAATTTAGTTTTACATGTTTAGAGTTGGAGGAAATCAGAAACATAAACTAAAGAGAGCTAGTCAAGTGCCTATCTCACAGACACGGAAAGTAACTACTTATGTAAGATATGTATATGGGAAGGTTCATCTACACAGCGCCCACTTCACATTGACAAAGTAGGTATTTTACTCACTGAAGAAGTTTTTTGGCCAGGAAGAAAAATGTTCTCGAACCTCTTATGCTTTTTTCAACTCAAGGAATATGTACTGTAAATTGACCACTGATGCTTAGAGCGGAGCTCATACGTCCCGAAAACCATGCTTTTATGAAACCACCTAGTCGAAATGGAGACGGAGCTAGTCAAGTGCCTATCTCAAAGACACGGAAAGTAACTACTTATGTAAGATATGTATATGGGAAGGTTCATCTACATAGCACCCACTTCACTTTGACAAAGTAGGTATTTTACTCACTGAAGAAGTTTTTTGGCCAGGAAGAAAAATGTTCTCGAACCTCTTATGCTTTTTTTAACTCAATCGAATATACCTAGTTTATCCTGCCCAAATATTACTAAAAAGTTCCTTTAACCCAACAGTCTAAACAAGGTCTGGTGACATTCGCGGAAATAACCTTGAATTGAAAAAAAAAAGATGATTAGTTTTGGTTGAGTTTTACACATTTAGAAATTAATTTAGTTTTACACGTTTAGAGTTGGAGGAAATCAGAAACATAAACTAAAGAGAACTAGTCAAGTGCCTATCTCACGGACATGGAAAGTAACTACTTCTTATGTAAGATTTATGGGAAGTTTCGTCTACACAGCGCCCACTTCACATTGACAAAGTAGGTATTTTACTCACTGAAGAAGTTTTTTGGCCAGGAAGAAAAATGTTCTCGAGCCTCTTATGCTTTTTTTCAACTCAAGGAATATGTAAATTGACCACTGATGCTTAGAGCGGAGCTCATACGTCCCGAAAACCATGCTTTTATGAAACCACCTAGTCGAAATGGAGACGGATAACTCAAGGAATATGTATTGTAAATTGACCACTGATGCTTAGAGTTAGAGCGAAGCTCATACGTCCCGAAAACCATGCTTTTATGAAACCACCTAGTCGAAATGGAGACGGAACGTGTTGGGACCGAGACGGGACGTACGAGTATGAGTTTGAACCCGGCTTTAAATGGTATACAAAGATCTTACTCCTACATCAAACAGTCTTGTTTCAATTCTCCCTCAAAGACGAAAAACGTAGACCGCCTGAACACGGGAAAAGGCAAAGAAAAAGAAGAAGAATGCTCTTTACCTAAACAAGTTCCACTGCTTAGCCAGAACTCTACATTCAAGTAAAACATGACAGATGCTACGAATATTGTGCCCGATACTGCTAGTGCTAACAATGACTATAATGAATTCATGAATGACTTGGAGGAGGATGTACTGTACAGACAGAACGTGAATATCTACAAGGCAGGACCTGAGATACCTGTAGATGCCAATGATATAAACACAGAGGATGAGGATCCAGATGCACCAAGGATAACATTGGAGGAAATGTTGGATGATCTTACTATAGATGATGTAGATATGGAGGAGGAAGTAACTTCTGATCAATGAGATAAAATAGTAAGCAACAAGTTACAAACCATGAAATGGTCATAAACTCATTAAGAAACGTGTTTTTTCGCTCCCCTTTGTCATGTTGAGCTTTTACCTTTGGGATTACTTCTCAAAAGCATTAAGACATAACATTTGAATGTAAAATTTATAAATAATAATTATTAATTTATAACTTTATTAAAGTAATAATCATAACATCATTAATTACTTTGTTATTCACAATGGCTTCTTTTTACTCTAAAAACATTAATAGTTCTACATACCTAGTTAAGTCAGTAGTAAGCACTTAGGTAAAATATCAATTACCTATTCCTACATCTGTATCTATTCGTATAATAACTAGGTACTTACCTATAATAAAGGGCAAATAATCATAATGTAATAAGCTTTCAATTGAGCTATTTCTGAACATAAGCAATATAAGGTATAATTAAAATTACTTCATAGTGATAGACTCTGAAACATATACACTATCTGTTCAGGTAAATATTTGGGTAATACATTTTGCTCTACACTTCCTGAATTGTGATAGAATAGGAACTTATTAATGAAATGAATACACTGGTTCACATCCTGGGCATGTGGTATACTAGCAATATTCTCCAGCCTCCTATCTGTATCCAAGCTACTGGCTACATGAGACTTGATATACTGACACAAGTACACTAGGTATTGTTCACCTATATCTTTATCTGAACACATTTTCAGGATATCCGTTACCTTTTTTGCTTGAACTGAATAGTTGACATACCTCATCAAAGTTTTGTGATTTGTTCAAACTGTACCTGTAGTATGACACAAGTAGCTTTTCCCTTATAGTTCCAGGCACATAAAGTTCAGTGACAAGAAGCATGACACCATACAAATACAGAGCCTCACACATGAGCTGACATCCTTTTGAACACATTTTCAGGATATCCGTTACCTTTTTTGCTTGAGCTGAATAGTTGACATACCTCATCAAAGTTTTGTGATTTGTTCAAACTGTACCTGTAGTATGACACAAGTAGCTTCTCCCTTATAGCTCCAGGCACGTAAAGTTCAGTGACAAGAAGCATTACACCATACAAATACAGAGCCTCACACATGAGCTGACATCCTTCCTCATCTAGAAATACACTTTCAATACTCTCTTGAATATACACATTGTTTTCCAAGTTTTCTACATACTGATTCAGATTGATAGCAAATTTGTAAATGTTTTCAAATACTACATAGAATCTCACAAGTATCTCAAGATAGGTGTCCCTGATCTTCTCATCAAGCTCTTGTAGCTGTTGGCTTCCTTCAATTTTATTGTCCACTGTTTCATTCTGGCTGAAATATGAAAAATCTATGATCAAATCTGAATACTGCTTGTTCACATCTGTCTGTTGGAAAATTGAAGGAATATGATCTTTGAGTCTCAGTAACTCGGCTATGATAGCATTGCCACGAGACACCAACTCCAATATTGTCACTTTCCACTGCTCATTGGACTCATTCATATTGATGCTTGGTAGTTATATCATCCCTGTTATCCAATGAATATCTAGAAGAGAAAAAGAAAGCATAAGATGCCTATCGCATTGTAAAAAAAAAACACGAGATGGAGAGGAAAAAGGTTCTGGGCTCTTTTGCATAGGATTTGACGGGTTGCAACACAGGGCATGATAGTGATTCATCTGGATTATGCTTGGTGAAGCTTTTCCAGTAAGTCACAAAACTAAAGAGACACAGATATTAAGTTAGTTCCTTTATTTCTGCTATTGTAAGGATGAGAGAGCAAAATCAGGCTTGAAACAAGGGAGAGAAAAAGATAGCTAGGTACTTACCAAATTGGGATGGGTACTGTGAATTTTTATCTACCTGTGTGTTACGTATAAACACACTAGCATTGTTTTATTTACTGTCCAAAACTTCAAAAGGGCTTTCTTCTGATTTGAATTAATAAATTTAACTCTCATTATCTCATTAAAATCAAATACCTACAAAAGATCAAGTTAAACTAACACTACACTCAAAAAGTGATTAAATTTAATTTGAACAATTTCAAAAATTCCCGCTAGCCGCCACTGATAAAAGAAATGGCGCATATTTTTTTCTCTGTTGCTAGGAACTTTGCACACGATCCCAAAGAGTTGGGCCTGCTAGCTTGGCCCGGCCCAAGTGGTGAAGTGAAATTTTTACAAAACTAAAGAGATACAGATATTAAGTTAGTTCCTTTATTTCTGTTATTGTAAAGATGAGAGAGCAAAATCAGGCTTGAAACAAGGGGGAGAAAAAGATAGCTAGGTACTTACCAAATTGGGATGGGTACTGTAAATTTTTATCTACCTGTGTGTTACGTATAAACACACTAGCATTGTTTTATTTACTGTCCAAAACTTCAAAAGGGCTTTCTTCTGATTTGAATTAATAAATTTAACTCTCATTAAAAAGCAAATACAAAAGATCAAAAACTAACACTCAAAAAAATTTGAACAATTTCAAAAATTCCCGCCAGCCGCCACTGATAAAAGAAATGGCGCATATTTTTTCTCTGTTGCTAGGAACTTTGCACACGATCCCAAAGAGTTGGGCCTGCTAGCTTGGCCCGGCCCAAGTGGTGAAGTGAAATTTCGCCCATGACGTGTAGGTAGGTTATGTTTCGACCACAATACGTTATGTTTTGACGGGGCAACCATTAGCCGTAAAGTTGAGCAACATCGAGCATGGTTGGTGGTTGAAATCAGAACTTGGTCAGTAGTCCTTGATCTGATGGCTAGCACTAAAATACTTTTGCTTAGGTATATTTAAGTACTTGCCTACACTTTAAACTTACTTTTGAAGAGCTCTTTCCAGATTGACTTTGTTCATATGATTGCTTATTGATAAACCCAAGGTGTTCATGTGTTCAGATAAATAGGGGTCACTTGTCACACTTCCAACCCACCAAAAACTCTGAAACATACCAAGGGAAATACATCAATAAATTATGAAATCATTACAATACAGTAGGTATATAATAAAAAGTCAATGAAATATTGTTCATCAGCAAGGAAGCAAGCAAGTAAGGAATGAGATCAAAGTAGCTGTAGATAATATTATGTGCCTGACATTTTGTTATTTTATTTGTTATTATTAATCTATGAGTTTTGTCTGTTTCTATGTATGAGGGTGCTTCTGAAATATGCTATAAAAATAGTCAGAAGAATAGATGGGGGAGAACAAACCTCTCTTGAATGTAAAACATAAATATGTAAGATTAAATCTTGTTTCCTCAGAAATATTCCAACAACTTTGTTCTTGAACTGGGCTCTAGGCAGTTGTTCTGGCTGTATATTCTTGGCATACACAAGGTCAAAGCCTTTTATTTGGAGCAGAGGATCAATCTGAAACCAATAAAGGTCTAATTAGAATAGGCAATAGGTAGTAATAGGCAATGAATAATTGGGTACATCTGATAAAAGGGTATTGTGGACACTGAATGACAAGTTTACTTAATTTTCTGTGTGTGGATCTTTTGTGGGAACCTCTTTTGTACAGAGTAGGTACAGACAATAAGGATTTTTACCCAAGATGGAAAATTAGTGTACCAGAGCCTCAATAAAGATCTAATTAGAATAGGCAATAGGTAGGTAATAGGCAATGAATAAGTGGGCACATCTGATAAAGGGGTATTGTGGACACTGAATGACAAATTTACTTAATTTTCTGTGTGTGGATCTTTTGTGGGAACCTCTTTTGTACAGAGTACAGACAATAAGGATTTTTACCCAAGATGGAAAATTAGTGTACCAGAGCCAGTGTTTGGTGATGGTTCAAAAAAGGGTTTCTTATTTAATTTCACTAACCTGTGCTTGAAATAAATGCATGCTTTTTCCATCCAATCCAAAAGAATAGAACTTATCAAACTGATCTTCTTGTAGTAAGTCTTTAGCTGTCTGAGGATCATACAAGTTGACAAATTCAAGACTCTTCTTATCAAGGAGATACAGTTTTATCTCAAGTCTACTGCACAATGAAGCCAATTCCAACATTGCTTCTTCATCTGAGAGCTGACTGGTTTTCAGATACTGAAAGTTTTTCATGTTCAATTTGTTGTAAGCAAACAACTGTGCCAGAATGAAGACAAGTATCAAAATGCAGATGATTAGAGCAGTTTTATCTCAAGTCTGCTGCACAATGAAGCCAATTCCAACATTGCTTCTTCATCCGAGAGCTGACTGGTTTTAAGATACTGAAAGTTTTTCATGTTCAATTTGTTGTAAGCAAACAACTGTGCCAGAATGAAGACAAGTATCAAAATGCAGATGATTAGAGAAATATTGTGCCTGATACTGCTAGTGCTAACAATGACTATAATGAATTCATGAATGACTTGGAGGAGGACGTACTGTACAGACAGAACGTGAATATCTACAAGGCAGGACCTGAGATCCCTGTAGATGCCAATGATATAAACACAGAGGATGAGGATCCAGATGCACCTAGGATAACATTGGAGGAAATGTTGGATGATCTTACAATAGATGATGTAGATATGGAGGAGGAAATAACTTCTGATCAAGGAGATTAAATAGTAAGCAACAAGTCACAAACCATGAAATGGTCATAAACTTATAAGAACCGTGTTTTTTTGCCCCCCTTTGTCAGGTTGAGCTTTTACCTTTGGGATTTACTTCTCAAAAGCATTAAGACATAATATATGAATGTAAAATTCATAAATAATAATTTATAACTTTATTAAAATAATAATCATAACATCATTAATTACTTTGTTATTCACAATGGCTTCTTTTTACTCTAAAAACATTAATAGTTCTAGATACCTAGTTAAGTCAGTAGTAAGCACTTGGGTAAAATATAAATTACCTATTCCTACATCTCTGTATCTATTCGTATAATAACTAGGTACTTACCTATAATAAAGGGCAAATAAGTAATCATAATGTAATAAGCTTTCAATTGAGCTATTTCTGAACATAAGCAATATAAGGTATAATTAAAATTACATCATAGTGATAGACTCTGAAACATATACACTATCTGTTCAGGTAAATATTTGGGTAATACATTTTGTTCTACACTTCCTGAATTGTGATAGAATAGGAATTTATTAATGAAATGAATACACTGGTTCACATCCTGGGCATGTGGTATACTAGCAATATTCTCAAGCCTCCTATCTGTATCCAAGCTACTGGCTACATGAGACTTGATATACTGACACAAGTACACTAGGTATTGTTCACCTATATCTTTATTTTTTCAAAAAAAACTTTTGGTTATTAAACTGCAATGTTGGTCTAAACTCACCAATCACCATGTCCTAAAGCCCTTATCCTTAATGGACTCTGCACTCTCCACCTGTCATTTTTTATCCACTGAAAAAAAAGTCTCCGTTTGTTAATTTTTTCTACACAGGGAATAAAAAATGTCTCCATTTGTCAGAAGAGTGTGGAGTTGTTTGTAGAAAGTCTCCGTTTGTTAATTTTTTCTACACAGGGAATAAAGAATGTCTCCATTTGTCAGAAGAGTGTGGAGTTGTTTGTAGAACAAGCCACAGGTCTAAACTTCAAAGTCTCCTATTTAAATGCACCTTGGGTTTCTGTGCAAGTGCATCTGCATTAAACATTAATCAACATAAAGTTTGTTACACTGGTACAAGAATTAATGAGTGATACACACTGGCATGCTGAGGCTAGAACTTGCACTGCCATGCAGCCATGCACCTAGATAATTTAAGGAGACAATCAAATTCTCCCACTCCAAGTACTTTTACTTTGGTAGTTTGTTTATTATTATTATTTTCTTTTTTTACAGGTGCATTAAAACCAACACAAAGATGGATGCAAGTTGTGCAAGCTGGGCTAGCAGCATGTCCAGCTTGGGAGATGTGCAGAAGACAGCTGCTACAATGTAAGCTATGAGAAAATAAGAATGATCATACTTTTTTAACTTAAGGGAAAGAAGCAGAGATATACAAAAAATCCAAGGCCCAAAGACAGAAATAAGTCTAGCCCCTACACCTAAGTTTCAGACTATCTCTGGAATAATTAGGAGTGAGTTTTTTTTTTTCTTCTTCTTCTTTTCAAATTTCACAGAAATTTAATTAACTGTATGAGAGTTACAAGTATTGTTATCACAGAACTAAAAGCTGAACCTAACACAACACTCTGTTTGGTCAAGTACCTACTTTGTTAATCCATAAATTTGTTCCTCTTTACTTTTCACTGAATCATTTAGGTACTTACACAGTGTAATGTGTCTATAAAAATCTTGGTGGTTATTTTGATGACCTTGTTAAGATTTAAATCTTGATGGTGCACAAGATCACAAGTGAAAGAAAAAAAATCTCAACTGTTACCTAACTACCTATCTGATCTTTTTAGATTGTGCTGTCAGGTTTTTAGCTAAAACTGATTGCAAAACCTGCCAAAACCAAGAAAAACAGCAAAAAGATCTTCAACACTCAACAGCACCAAAAAAATAATTCTCAACTGTTACCTAACTACCTATCTGATCTTTTTAGATTGTGCTGTCAGTGTGGTGTCAATATTGAGCCTAATCCAGCCTTCCAGGCACATAAAGTTCAGTGACAAGAAGCATGACACCATACAAATACAGAGCCTCACACATGAGCTGACATCCTTAAAAAATAATTTTTGAAATATTTTGAATATTTGCCGCCCACGCAAAAAAAAACACGCAACAGAGAAAAATCTTGAGCGAATGAGCGCGGCAGTTTTCAAATTTTCATTTTCAATCCTTTTGGATTTTTGTGACCATAACGTGTAGGTACGTTATGTTTCGACCACAATACGTTATATTTTGACGGGGCAACCAAGCCGTAAAGTTGAGCAACATCGAGCATGGTTGGTGGTTGAAATCAGAACTTGGTCAGTAGTCCTTGATCTGATGGCTAGCACTTAAAAAAAAAAATCTGGTGTGAACATCACACGACTTTCTATTACATTTGAGTATCGAACCCGCAACTTCTCAACTCTAAGTCAGAGAGTATTATGTCAACTACCCTCGGTCCCAATTAGTTGAAATAATCGAGGTTCTACTGTACTTTTAGCCTGTAGGTCTCAATTGACACTTACACGCCAATAGGTCCCATACCCGGACCGCCACCACCATGAGGTATACAGAAAGTCTTGTGCAGGTTAAGATGGGACACGTCGGACCCATAATCACCTGGCCTGCATAGTCCTACTTGAGCGTTCATGTTAGCCCCGTCCAAATATACCTGGGAACATGGGAGCCCAGAAGACTAGCTTGGTAAATAGAAAGTATGCATAGGTGACCTAGGTGAACGAGTATGAGTAAGTACCTTGGTACCTATGCCGCGTCCTAAAAATAAGTCGAATAAGTTTTTTCGTGGAATACCTACTGGAATAGTGATTCAAATAACCTATTTTTTCTCCCACAATAAATCGCGAATGTGCGACGTTTTCGAGGATTCTGGGCTGTAAGGTGTAAGAGGACTAAAATAAAGAAAATTAACAATAAGATTTTTTTTTTTCAATTAGGTACCTACCTATTTTTATTTCCATAGAACTTACAATTTATCAACGACCAGTAGTAAAACCTTAAACAATCCAAGAGAACTGTCTGAATTAATGACACAAAGTCATTAGAAGTTACCAATCGAAAAACAATGTTGTGTATACAAGTGATATAGCTTCTTTTCTCAAAGGCTTTAATGGCAGGATTCTCAATGAGTTCTTCCACCTAAACGGACAGTTTATGCCTCTACAGGAGGCAGGATGGGTGGGCAGGAGCAAACCAGATTCTTGTCTCCATAAGCATCGTCTATTCTACTCACAGTAGGCCAAACCTTGTGATTTTGTACGGAAGCCTACAAACCAATGGAAGATCATATCAATAAGACAGTCAGGGGCAACGATCGATAGAAACACTACATCCGAACATCGCACGACTAATAGAGCATGGTGTTCCAAGTGCTCCGAGGCTGGAGAAAGCCAGCCTTTCCGAGAGTAAACATTACCCGTTCAGGATAAAATCTGCCCCGGCCGGGAATCGAGCCCGTGGTCTTGCGCTTACAAGGCAGACGCGCTACGGACCAAGCTAACTAGGCTGGCGAACGCTCTTTAAACAACTCTATTTTAGAGGCTGTCCTATGTGAATAAAAGCTCACCAATGGGACCAATGCGACCTACCTGTGAACCTGCCTCGGTAGCGTAGTGGTCAAGACGCTCGCCTGGTAAACAGGAGGGCGTGGGTTCGATCCCAGCCGATGCATGGAATTTTATCCTCATTTATTTGAGATTTTGACCACATAATAATGGAGCTCTAAGGGTTAGGTGGTAGAAACCTTCCACTCAAGAGTCTATTATTATTACCAATGTAAACTTACCAATGGGAAAGCCGCCTGTATCCTAGAGTAGGGCCTGTTCCATTATCTCAACTGTTACCTAACTACCTATCTGATCTTTTTAGATTGTGCTGTCAGTGTGGTGTCAATATTGAGCCTAATCCAGCCAACATGTGTGTGGCATGTCTGAGAACACAGGTAGACATCACAGAGGAAATCCCCAAGCAAGCAACCATCTACTATTGCAGAGGATGCAGCAGGTAAGATGTAAAAGTAAAAACAAACTAAAATATGATACATAATACAGTTTGCATTATTGAATTAGTTCCTATGTGTGTAAATAAATAAATATAGGAAGTAGGTAATTGAAATTATTCTTAACACTCACTTGATTTTTGTGCCATGCTGGTTTGTGCTTTTTGGTGAAAACTTGAAAGAAAAGGTAAAAATTACCCAAATTTGATGTGCAGTCTCATCTATTGGATCATATAGGTACTTGTATTGAAATCAGTAGAAAGCTGTCCATCACATTACTTTTACTTGAAGAAGGTAAGTTAAAATAGATGATGTAAGCATGGAAATCATATTGAGAGGTTTACATTCTACCAGACCCTGGTAACTAGGTACTTACCTACCTCCTTGCCTTACTTTTATTAAACTGCAATGTTGGTCTAAACTCACCAATCACCATGTCCTAAAGCCCTTATCCTTAATGGACTCTGCACTCTCCACCTGTCAGTCACATTACTTTTACTTGAAGAAGGTAAGTTAAAATAGATGATGTAAGCATGGAAATCATACTGAGAGGTTTACATTCTACCAGACCCTGGTAACTAGGTACTTACCTACCTCCTTGCCTTACTTTTACCAAAAGTTTTTTTTTGAAAATAAGATTCACAACCGGTGCACCGGCTAGAGTCCACCGGTTGATATAACACTGGTGGATTGGTGGATAAACACGCAACAGAGAAAAATCTTGAGCGAATGAGCGCGGCAGTTTTCAAATTTTCATTTTCAATCCTTTTGGATTTTTGTGACTCATCTATCCATTGTTCTACCTGAGCATTGCTTGATAAACCATGGAATTCCTTCACTGAATCCAAAGCTTGAATAAACTGAACAATCTTCTGGACACTTCCCATTTCATCACTGAAATTCAAGCTCTCTAGATGTGAGTTTATCTCTGAAAACCATTTCTCCAGTTGCTGATTTTTATGAACCTTGGGCAATGGTTTAGCACCACTGAATAATTCTATTAAATAGTTTAACCTCTCATTGCATTCTTGCTTACAACTGTTCCACTTGTTCTGTTTGTCCTCTAGTAGAGCCTTTAGAAGTTCTTTTATTTTCAATTCAAACTCACTTGTATTCAGTATCAGTTGAAACACATCACTCATGTTGATATTATTACTAACAATGTCCTTGATTTGTTTACTTTTTTTACTTGCTGCTACTCCAGATATAGTTTCATGATTGGAGCTTGTATGTAGAACCAACCATCGGATTGTAACATTACATTCTCTTGCCAAATTCAAAATCTTGTTTGTATTATCCAAAACATTTTCCTCAGTTAGAGCTCCATCTTTTAGAAGTTGATTAGTCTGGCTGGTTAACTTGATTATTTTATCTGTATGGAATGTACTGTATTGTTTTACATTACTTGTTTCTAAACTGTTACTCAAAGCTAGTTTGGCAGCTCTGTAAGGTTCCCAGGCATCAATCAGTTGCACAGTGATACCCATGTAAATACTGACAATCCAATTATCAGGGAAGAACTTATCAACTACTTCCCTCATGTTAGCAGTATTGTTATGTAACACAGATGTGTCAAAATAGAGGCATACAAACAGCATACTAGCCTGATTTGCCAAGGCAGTACTTCTGTGTTGTGGTAGTGGATATGCCACAATACTGTGGTAGATGTCATCTGTACGTAGCTTACCAAGAATCATATTGACCAAGTTTTCATTGATGGGAATTCTACTGAACACATTTTCATCTATCCATTGTTCTACCTGAGCATTGCTTGATAAACCATGGAATTCCTTCACTGAATCCAAAGCTTGAATAAACTGAACAATCTCTGTTCCATTCAGAACCCAGCAGCTGTTTTTGAGTGTGAGGCGAGAGTTTGAGTACGTTGATGTCTTTATCTACCTTACCCTCTTCGATTTCGCGGATTTCCGACCTAATACCTGTGAACATGGAAAACGGACGTGTGAAGAACGGAAAACGCATGAAAAATCGTACATGGAAATGACATGTGAATGTATGGTGTATTGTGGACATGGTCTGAAATGTGTTGACACGGTTGGGATTCGAACCCGTGTCCTTCCGCTCATCAGAGGAAACATGATAATAACTACCGAAATTTCTAACTGATTGGCAAACAATGGGAAGCAAAATTTGACAACAATGTTTGGTTGAATTTGAGCCCGAGTCGCAGTGGTAATCCAATCTACATAGAATTGTTTATGTAAAAATTGGTTTTTCAGTGATGGATGAACAAATTAAAGGCCAAAAGCCAAAATCCATATAGATTTTATTTTTAATATGCGATGTACGGATACAATGTAATGATTACCACCTTTTTACAAACTTAATAATCCTTTGATTAACCTTCTACAAATGATCTTTCTTTCTTTCTTTTTCTACGATTACCACCTTTTCAGCTTTTCGCCGCCTTTTACAAATAATCTATAATAATCTTTGAAACTTGATTTATTTTTTCTACAAGTAGTGTATGATTAACAAGAAGTACTCGGACTTACTGATCAGGGCGTCACAGAATCTATCCAGCTCCTCCTTATGTTCAGATTCAGTAGGTTCTATCATTAGAGTACCGGGTACAGGCCAAGACATCGTGGGTGCGTGAAAACCTGACACAGAAATCAGAATAAAATAAATTAGGGTTCTATCATTAAAGTACCAGGTACAGGCCAAGACATCGTGGGTGCGTGAAAACCTGAAAACCAAAATCATATGATTTCACCATTGTTTTCATAGTTTTTTCATCATTTTAGAAGAGGATTTCGAGGCTGAGTAGCTTCATCTCCTTGGGCATTACAGGATTAAAGAGTTCAGTTAACGGGACGCTAATTTTGGTTGCAAAAACTCGCTAATAACATTGGAACCTACCATAGTCCATCAATCGCTTGGCAATATCGACAGCTTCGATGTTGGCGGATTTCTTGAAGTCTCTCACATCGATGACAAACTCATGAGCCACCAGACCTGATCTAGAGCTACGGAACAGAGTCTTGTAGTGAGATTCTAGCCTCTTGCTCATATAGTTGGCGTTGAGAATAGCTACCTGGGTGGCTTTCCTGAGTCCCCGACCTCCCATCATCTGAAACAATATTCAATATACTATATTCAGACTGTCAGATAGCTCCCATGGTTTAGTGGTCACTGCGCTTGCCTGGCACGCGGGAGACCCAGGTTCGATTCCCGGCGGGGTCAAAAAATTTGTATCATGCAAATGATTGATTCCGCGACTGGCCGTTGCGGGGCCCACTCAGTCTCGTGAGGAAAATGAGTAGCTATGTATAATTTAAATGCGCATAACGACCGGTGCCAGCACGGTAGGTAAACATTGGGTTAGGTAAACATTGGGTGTTAGAAACATGGAGATATTTGGAAAATCCTACAATGCTGCAGTGAGCATCAAAGTTGTAACATAATAACACAAAGAAACAGCATTATTATTATTAGCTTGAGCCGTAGCGCTTCTGTCTTGTGAGCGCTAGGTCGCGGTTAGAAACATGGAGATATTTGGAAAATCCTACAATGCTGCAGTGAGCACCAAAGTTGTAACATAATAACACAAAGAAACAGCATTATTATTATTAGCTTGAGCCGTAGCGCTTCTGTCTTGTGAGCGCTAGGTCGCGAAGAGGTTTGATAGAGGGAACTGTAACTGCTAAGGTCTTATCGTCCCGAAATCGAAGAGAGAAGTAATATAAGATAGGAGAAAGCCAGCCTTTCCGAGAACGAACAATATCTGTTCAGGATAAAATCCACCCCGGGCAGGAATCGAACCCGAGGCCTAGCAATTACAAGGCAGGTCCAGCAGATAGGCAGCATAGAGTAGGGAGACTTACCCTAATATAGGCCCAGGAGATGGGCAGAATAGAGGCTGAACCATAATGGGCAGCACTGACTGCTCCTATCTAGGTCGCGGGTTCGATTCCCACCCGGGGCAAACGTTATCAATGAGCAAGAGACTATGTGAAAACTAGGGCAGACTTCCTCTATCCTCTAATATCTACAGGTCCAACAGATGGGCGGGATAGAGTAGGGAGACTTACCCTAATATAGGCCCAGGAGATGGGCAGAATAGAGGCTGAACCATAATGGGCAGCACTGACTGCTCCTATACTCGAGTCTATGTTACTCAGTGGATGTACAGGCAAGAAAGGAGCAAGGTGAGATTTCCTGGAATTAGAAGAATACATTAATAGGTATCCCGTTTGACATCCTTCCTCATCTAGAAATACACTTTCAATACTCTCCTGAATATACACATTGTTTTCCAAGTTTTCTACATACTGATTCAGATTGATAGCAAACTTGTAAATGTTTTCAAATACTACATAGAATCTCACAAGTATCTCAAGATAGGTGTCCCTGATCTTCTCATCAAGCTCTTGTAGCTGTTGACTTCCTTCAATTTTATTGTCCATTGTTTCATTCTGGCTGAAATATGAAAAATCTATAATCAAATCTGAATACTGCTTGTTCACATCTGTCTGTTGGAAAATTGAAGGAATATGATCTTTGAGTCTCAGTAACTCGGCTATGATAGCATTGCCACGAGACACCAACTCCAATATTGTCACTTTCCACTGCTCATTGGACTCGTTCATATTGATGCTTGGTAGTTATTTCATCCCTGTTATCCAATGAATATCTAGAAGAGAAAAAGAAAGCATAAGATGCCTATCACATTGTAAAAATAGAAAGTAAAAAACACGAGATGAAGAGGAAAAAGGTTCTGGGCTCTTTTACATAGGATTTGACGGGTTGCAACACAGGGCATGATAGTGATTCATCTGGATTATGCTTGGTGAAGCTTTCCCAGTAAGTTACAAAACTAAAGAGATACAGATATTAAGTTAGTTCCTTTATTTCTGTTATTGTAAAGATGAGAGAGCAAAATCAGGCTTGAAACAAGGGGGAGAAAAAGATAGCTAGGTACTTACCAAATTGGGATGGGTACTGTAAATTTTTATCTACCTGTGTGTTACGTATAAACACACTAGCATTGTTTTATTTACTGTCCAAAACTTCAAAAGGGCTTTCTTCTGATTTGAATTAATAAATTTAACTCTCATTAAAAAGCAAATACAAAAGATCAAAAACTAACACTCAAAAAAATTTGAACAATTTCAAAAATTCCCGCCAGCCGCCACTGATAAAAGAAATGGCGCATATTTTTTCTCTGTTGCTAGGAACTTTGCACACGATCCCAAAGAGTTGGGCCTGCTAGCTTGGCCCGGCCCAAGTGGTGAGTCGACTTGGGGAATCGAAACCGGGACCTTTTGGATGGCAAACAAACGCGTTACCATTGGACTATTGGACCAACCAAATTTGTTCAACATATGAAGGGAAATTACCGATTTTGAGCTCCATTGAACCTTTAGGGATCTCATACGGCATAGGGACTTCGTATGTAAGTTTTACAGATCACTGAAGTAATCATTTTCGTTCTGTTCTTACCTGACCTCCATGTTCATGAATTAGTTCACACACGTCCGTAATGTTTTCTTCAAACACGCCAAATGTGGATGGATAAGTTATCATAAGGCACGACAAAGTTTCCTTGTTTTTCTTCACCTGAAATTGGGAAAGGGAGCATAAAATAAAGAAAGTCAGTGAAATATCTCCCTGGATTTTGGACCAACAAGGAACTGACATTTTGTAAAGGGATTTTTGTGCCAAATTGATACAATTTCCATAGTCTGGCTGGGGGACTTCAAACAGGGAGGATACCAGCCTGAAATTTCCCTTGAAGAAAAGAAGAATATTGTTACAATTTCTATACAATTGTAGTCAAAGATCTTAGCACTCTACCTTGAACCTTATGACAAGAGTAGTCCAAAAATCAGGTTACTAACTCCAAGAGCTAAACTTAAACCCAATGTAATACACATTGTGGTCCTGCCCTAACCCTTAATTATTTAACTGTTTAGGATAAAATCCGCTCGGGCGGGAATCGAACCTACGACCTAGCGCTTACACGGAGGCTACTTATTTGAAGATATAATATTTGCTTAAAAAGTTGCATGTGTAGGGACTGGCTACCCACCTTTGTTTCAAGGTCGGAGAAATCTATCGTCCCATCTTTGCGCACACTGACAGGCTCTACACTCATTCCCGCCATCTGCGCAGATGCAGGATTCGTGCCATGCGCAGAAACCGGAATAAGACACACGTTCCTGTGGTGCGCATCTTGCGCCTGATGATAGCATTGGATAGCACGCAACCCGGCATATTCGCCTTGAGCTCCGCTGAAATAGTAAGGCAGGTTTCAATAAAAAATTGTTAATAGAAGTGGAGTCTGTCGACCTCAACTGTAAAACTCACAGGGAAAAAGAAAATTTATTGGGCACCCGAAGGACAAATAAGGCCTCATTTAAACACTGATCAGCAAATTGTGAGCAGTAATTGCAAATTGTAGCAACAAAATGTGCATATGTTGATTTTTTTTAAATAAATTTTCATTTCCGTAGTTGAAACCGTTTCATAATGATCGCAAAGCGTTTAGATGTTTAGAACTTAGAACTAACTGCCCTTGTCCCTTGTTCAATTATGTTTCTAGATGTTTTACTACTATTCCGCTTACCTGTTGGGTTGAAATGAGATCTTGTCATAGCCTGTGATTTCACATAGGTCCGCCTCTAACTCTCCTATGAGTTGTTCGTAGCCTCTAGCCTGATCTTGTGGAATGAAAGGGTGCATGGTTGTCAACAGAGGAAAGCTACAGGGTATCATCTCTGTGGTGGCATTCAGCTTCATAGTGCACGACCCCTGGGTAATGAAAGGTCATTGGATTTCAGATATACACCTCATTTATACTGTTAGGATCAAACTGAAAAAGTTTCTCCAACCCCGCAGTCTAAAAAGGTGACTTTTTTTGCAATTTTAATTTCAACCCCTAAGAGGCAGCCTAGTTGGAGTTGGAGGGTAGTGCGTCTGCCTTGGATGCGCTAGGTCGCGCGTTCAATTAACACCGGGGCGAACTTTACACTGAACAGATAAGGTTCGTTCTCGAAAAGACTGGCTTTATCCCATCTCTTCTTCTCTTTGATTTCGGGACGATAAGACCCCATTAATTAAAAATTTATCAACTGACATTTATTACCCATTAGTTATATTGAACGGGATTCAACATAAGTCCACTTACCAGTGGTATCATCGAGTGTACCAGAGATATAGGCAGCCTAGTTGGAATTGGAGGGTAGTGCGTCTGCCTTGGATGCGCTAGGTCGCGCGTTCGATTAACAACCGGGGCGAACTTTACACAAAAAAGATAAGGTTCGTTCTCGAAAAGACTGGCTTTATCCCATCTCCTCCTCGTCTTCTCTTTGATTTCGGGACGATAAGATCCCATTGGTTAAAAATTTATCAACTAACATTTATTACCCATTAGTTATATTGAACGGGATTCAACATAAGTCCACTTACCAGTAAAAAAAAGCTTCAAATTACAATGCTTGCCTCGCAAGTTCGTGCTCGATTCTTGCCTCAATTTTCCTGGAATCTCTCTTCAGAGAAATAATTAAAATTAAACTTGAAATTCATTATTAAAAGACACACACTTTAGAGTCTGTTTCGCTTACCTCGTCACCCCCACCATTCTGCCCGGCATGAGGCGTACCAGTTTGTCTTTACACGCGAAGAACCCCGCATGTGGTCCCCCGTAGCCCAGAGGTACTCCGAACCTTTGACAATTGCCCACTGCTATGTCCACGTCTAACTCCCCTGGTGGTTTGATGAGGGTGAGAGCTAGGAGATCCGTGGCACTGACTACCAGGCTCTGAAATGGGGGGAGGCAGAAAAGATAAAGATATGTAATTAGTGTGGAGCTACCAATGGGGTGACATATCAGCTGCCAAAGGGATAACAAAAAGGTCTATGCTCTATGCTTTCCACTCCAATTTGTTTTTATCCTTAGTAAGCGTCAACAACTGAGAAAGAGAAAAGGATTAAGTAAACCATGCTAATGAATAGAAGTTTCCCTGTTTCCTCAACGAAGCCTTGACCATCAGAGATATATCTTTGTTCTCCAACTGTTTCAAGTATCTGAGTAGTTGGGTCTCGGAGTGGTAGCTATTGAACACAGGATGGGTAAGAAAGGGCGTGGACCGTGCATATTGAGAACCGCTGAGAGTGGCACTTTGGATTTTGTCCCAGTCCTCTGATAGAATCTAAGAAAAGTAAAAGCAAAGCAGTGCCAATTAGGCTCGATTAATTGCTGCAGCAGGCAGGAATCGGGTTTTAGGACCAAAGTCATAAAACAGCAGTATATTTAAATAAGAAAATAATCCATGAGATACGAAAAAAAAGTAAAATAAACATTTTAACAAATAATCCCGAAGTCTCATGTGGCAAAACAAATGAGTAGGTTGTAGTGTAGGTACTGATGCCAAAAGTCAACGATAAAGATTACATGGGATTCGAATTAATTTGAAGAAATTATGAAAGTTTGCACAATACTGGTGATGACAATAAACCATATATAGCTACATATACATAGCTTACATACCTTTCTTGCGGATCTGTCACTTCCAAAGATCCACAATAAATCATCAAGATCGGCTTCTTTCACAGTTTCATCCAGACTAACACCAATCTAGAAAAGAAGAATATAATTGGCAACTTGCCATCAAATGCTTTATAAAGTACCCCGATTCATAGTTTCTACCTTTCGAAAGATCACCTAAAAAAATATTTGAATACGTTTGACAGGCATACTTTTTTTTTCCAACACATATGTACGTACTTAAAAAATATTTTGAGCCCTCAGATATTTCCAAAACCAAGTAGGTAAAAATGTATAATTTCCACCAGTAAGACAGTATTTTAAAATGTAGTCAGAAACAGCTTTTCTTAGACCATAATTATTTTATCATATCAAAATGCAGAATGGTTTTTTGTGGTACTTTTTAAATTGGCATACTAACACTTTGATCAGGAAACACACGTAGGTTGATCTTTTTCCTCTTAGCGTTAGACAGGCCCTCGGATATTTCCAAAACCAAGTAGGTACATATGTATAATTTCCACCAGTAAGACAGTATTTTAAAATGTAGTCAGAAATAGCTTTTCTTAGACCATAATTATTTTATCATATCAAAAGGCAGAATGGTTTTTTTTGTGGTACTTTTCAAATTGGCATACTAACACTTTGATCAGGAAACACACGTAGGTTGATCTTTTTCCTCTTAGCGTTAGACAGGATGGTTTTGAATGCATTTTCTGATCTAGGTTTTACATGTAAGGTGTCGAAGAATGTTTGGGTCTTCAATTCATGATCCAAGCTTCCAATACCTGAAATGTACAGTGATATGAGTAAGTTTTTACCTTATTAGAGTTTAGTCCAATCCCTAAAAACATCCTGATCTTTCATTATATTAAAAGCTGTTTATTTTATAGCAATGAAACAACTGCTACGTTAGACTCGTGTGGTCTGTATCGTAACATGCCCATTTTCCCATCCCGTGGTATGTCCCTCATCAGATGGGCGAGAAGAGACATAATACTTCCCATTTAGGTGCTGGGTCAACACGAGAACACCTGAGAGTACCCCGTATGATATGAGTAAGTTTTTACCTTATTAGAGTTTAGTCCAATCCCTAAAAACATCCTAATCTTTCACTATATTATAAGCTGTTTATTTTATAGCAATGAAACAACTGCTACGTTAGACTCCTGTGGTCTGTATCGTAACATGCCCATTTTCCCATCCCGTAGTATGTCCCTCATCAGATGGGCGAGAAGAGACATAATACTTCCCATTTAGGTGCTGGGTCAACACGAGAACACCTGAAGGTGAACGAGTATGAGTAAGTACCTTGGTACCTATGCCGCGTCCTAAAAATAAGTCAAATAGGTTTTCTCGTGGAATACCTACTGGAATAGTGATTCAAATAACCTATTTTTTCTCCCACAATAAATCGCGAATGTGCAACGTTTTCTAGGATTCTGGGCTGTGAGGTGTAAGAGGACTAAAATAAAGAAAATTAACAATAAGATTTTTTTTTCAATTAGGTACCTATTTTTATTTCCATAGAACTTACAATTTATCAACGACCAGTAGTAAACCCTTAAACAATCCAAGAGAAGGTGTAAGAGGACTAAAATAAAGAAAATTAACAATAAGATTTTTTTTTTTTCAATTAGGTACCTATTTTTATTTCCATAGAACTTACAATTTATCAACGACCAGTAGTAAACCCTTAAACAATCCAAGAGAACTGTCTGAATTAATGACACAAAGTCATTAGAAGTTACCAATCGAAAAACAGTTAATGTTGTGCATACAAGTGATATAGCTTCTTTTCTCAAAGGCTTTAATGGCAGGATTCTCAATGAGTTCTTCCACCTAACCGGACAGCTTATGCCTCTACAGGGGGCAGGATGGGTGGGCAGGAGCAAACCAGATTCTTGTCTCCATAAGCATCGTCTATTCTACTCACAGTGGGCCAAACCTTGTGATTTTGTACGGAAGCCTGCAAACCAATGGAAGATCATATCAATAAGACAGTCAGGCTGTCAGGGGCAAGGATCGATAGAAACACTACATCTGAACATCGCACGACTAATAGAGCATGGTGTTCCAAGTGCTAGGGCGCGGGTTCGATTCGCGCCCGGGGTGGATTTTATCCTGAAGGGATAAGGTGCGTTCTCGGAACAGCTGGCTTTCTCCTATCCTGTCTTTCTTCTCTCTTAGATTTCGGGACTATATGACCCTAGTAGTTAAAGTTATCTCTATCAAACCTTAAAAAAAAAAAAAAAAAAAAAAAAGTGTGAAGAGAGGAAAGTAAGGAATATTCCTGCTTGTCACGTAAATCTTGTGATAGGGATTGTCCTGACCAATCCATTTCAAATAGGCACAGATACTTGTCATCAACTCTTGATTGTCGGTAGGGAGAGACATACCCTCTTCGACAAACAGTATGATGTTTTTTTTCGCGCGGAATGCAGAGTCGTTCGTGGAATGCTTTTTTTAAGAGGTTTGATAGTGGGAACTGTAACCGCTAAGATCTTATCGTCCCGAAATCGAAGGAGAAGGAAGACAGGATAGGAGAAAGCCAGCCGTTCCGAGAGTAAACATTACCCGTTCAGGATAAAATCTGCCCCGGCCGGAAATCGAGCCCGTGGTCTTGCGCTTATAAGGCAGACGCGCTACGGACCAAGCTAACTAGTCTGGCGAACGCTCTTTAAACAACTCTATTTCAGAGGCTGTCCTATGTGAATAAAAGCTCACCAATGGGACCAATGCGACTTACCTGTGAACCTGCCTCGGTAGCGTAGTGGTCAAGACGCTCGCCTGGTAAACAGGAGGGCGTGGGTTCGATCCCAGCCGAAACATGGAATTTTATCCTCATTTATTTGACATTTTGACCACATAATAATGGAGCTCTAAGGGTTAGGTGGTAGAAAACGCCTCCGGCGTTAACCTCGCCTAGTGGTTACCTTCCACTCAAGAGTCTATTATTATTATTAATGTAAACTTACCAATGGGAAAGCCGCCTGTATCCTAGAGTAGGGCCTGTTCCATTCAGAACCCAGCAGCTGTTTTTGAGTGTGAGGCGAGAGTTTGAGTACGTTGATGTCTTTATCTACCTTACCCTCTTCGATTTCGCGGATTTCCGACCTAATACCTGTGAACATGGAAAACGGACGTGTGAAGAACGGAAAACGTATGTAAAATTGTACATGGAAATGACATGTATATGTATGGTGTATTGTGGACATGGTCTGAAATGTGTTGACACGGTTGGGATTCGAACCCGTGTCCTTCCGCTCATCAGAGGAAACATGAAGAGATATGTCTTTGTTCTCCAACTCTTTCAAGTATCTGAGTAGTTGGGTCTCGGAGTGGTAGCTATTGAACACAGGATGGGTAAGATAGGGCGTGGACCGTGCATATTGAGAGCCGCTGAGAGTGGTACTTTGGATTTTTTCCCAGTCCTCTGATAATATCTGAGAAAAGAAAGCACAAAACAGTGCCAATTATGCTTGATTTATAGAGCGAGAATGCTCCAGTCAATAAAATGGTCAAAATATTTATTGGTGATTCTATGGGAGTATTCACGTCTCCTTTCAAATCATAGAAAACAGTGGGGTTTCTAAATACATATGACTTGAATGGTCACTCCAATGAAATCATAATGGTCACTCAGGGAGCTCGTAGAACGAATAAAAATCTGAAATAAAAATTACATATTACCAATTGTACCAAGAGAAAAGTTCAACAATGCTGATAGAACATACATACAAAACAAAGTACACACATACCTTTCTTGCGGATCTGTCACTCCCAAAGATCCACAATAAATCATCAAGATCGGCTTCTTTCACAGTTTCATCCAGACTAACACCAATCTAGAAAAGAAGGCAATGTTTGGTTGAATTTGAGCCCGAGTCGCAGTGGCAATCCAATCTACATAGAATTGTTTATGTAAAAGTTGGTTTTTGAGTGATGGATGAACAAATTAAAGGCCAAAAGCTAAATTCCATATAGATTTTATTTTTAATATGCGATGTACGGATACAATGTAATGATTACCACCTTTTTACAAACTTAATAATCCTTTGATTAACCTTCTACAAATGATCTTTCTTTCTTTCTTTTTCTACGATTACCACCTTTTCAGCTTTTCGCCGCCTTTTACAAATAATCTATAATAATCTTTGAAACTTGATTTATTTTTTCTACGTTCGATTAACCTTTTACAAATGATCTTTCTTTCTTTATTTTTCTACGATTACCACCTTTTCAGCTTTTCGCCGCCTTTTACAAGATTTGATTTATTTTTTCTACAAGTAGTGTATGATTAACAAGAAGTACTCGGACTTACTGATCAGGGCGTCACAGAATCTATCCAGCTCCTGAAAAAGAAGAATATAATTGGCAACTTGTCATCAAATGCTTTATAAAGTACCCTGATCAGTTTCTACTTTTCGAAAGATCCCCTAAAAAACATTTGAATACGTTTGACAGGTAGGTATAGTTTTTTTCGATACATAATTATCTACGTACATATTTATAAATTAAAGTACATAATTATGTATGCATAATTTCCACCAGTACTTAAGTATTTTAAAATGTGGTCAGAAAGAGCTTTTCTTAGGCGATACTTATTTTATCATATCAAAATGCAGAATGTTTTTTTTTTGTGGTACTTTTTAAATTGGCATACTAACACTTTGATCAGGAAACACACGTAGGTTGATCTTTTTCCTCTTAGCGTTAGACAGGATGGTTTTGAATGCATTTTCTGATCTAGGTTTTACGTGTAAGGTGTCGAAGAATGTTTGGGTCTTCAATTCATGATCCAAGCTTCCAATACCTGCAATGTACAATGATATGAGTAAGTTTTTACCTTCTTAAAGTTAATTTAATCCAATCCCTAAAAACATCCTAATCTTTCATTGTATTATAAGCTGTTTATTTTATAGCAATGAAACAACTGCTACGTTAGACTCGTGTGGTCTGTATCGTAACATGCCCATTTCCCCATCCCGTAGTATGTCCCTCATCAGATGGGCGAGAAGAGACATAATACTTCCCATTTAGGTGCTGGGTCAACACGAGAACACCTGAGAGTAACCCGTCGAAATAAGAGTGCAATTTGCAACCTGGGCCTTTCTGCATTGCAAGCAAGTGCTTTACTACTGGGCTAACCGTGTTCTAAAGATTTTTAACCCTCTTACCTTGGGCAAGAAGTAGCGTACAGTTGTGCACTCTGGTGGCGATATCCTTCAATCCCTGAGGTCCATGACGAAATAAGAGTGCAATTTGCAACCTGGGCCTTTCTGCATTGCAAGCAAGTGTTTTACTACTGGGCTAACCGTGTTCCAAAGATTTTTAACCCTCTTACCTTGGGCAAGAAGTAGCGTACAGTTGTGCACTCTGGTGGCGATATCCTTCAATCCCTGAGGTCCATGATACACAGCATACATAGCGCTCATATTGGCGAGTAATGCCTGGGCAGTACAAATGTTACTGGTCGCCCTATCACGACGAATGTGCTGCTCTCTGGTTTGTAAAGCCAAACGGTATGCACTCTCCCCCTGAGCGTCTCTGAGAAACCAAATAAGAGTGAGTGAGAGTGGGAGAGGAGTGAAAGGGGGGTGAGGAGGAGAGAGAGAGGAGATGGGAGGGGGGTGAGGGGGGAGAGAGAGGTGATTGGAGGGAGGAAGGAGGAGACAAAGAAGGGAAAGAGGTAAAGGAGAGGGAGGCAGAGAAAGAGTGGCCAACACGGATAGGAGTGAAAGGGGGGTGAGGAGGAGAGAGAGAGAGGAGATGGAAGGGGGGTGAGAGAGGTGATGGGAGGGAGGAAGGAGGAGACAAAGAAGGGAAAGAGGTAAAGGAGAGGGAGGCAGAGAAAGAGTGGCCAACACGGAACAGAACGGTATTGAAGGAGGGGGAGAGAAAGAGAGATTGAGTCAAACTCGATTTGTATAAATATATGAAATTTATTTTCCTTCAAAAAAAAAGCTTCAAATTACAATGCTTGCCTCGCAAGTTCATGCTCGATTCTTGCCTCAATTTTCCTGGAATCTCTCTTCAGAGAAATTTGAAATTTATTTTCCTTAAAAAAAAGCTTCAAATTACAATGCTTGCCTCGCAAGTTCATGCTCGATTCTTGCCTCAATTTTCCTGGAATCTCTCTTCAGAGAAATAATTAAAATTAAACTTAAAATTCATTATTAAAAGACACACACTTTAGAGTCTGTTTCGCTTACCTCGTCACCCCCACCATTCTGCCCGGCATGAGGCGTACCAGTTATTCTATTATTTACATCCATGCCTATCCGCGAATGGAAAATTTCAGTTTGAAAATTTCCATCTCCGCCGGGATTTGAATCCAGGTTGAAAATCAACCACTTGGCCACAGAGATGTACACTTACTCCATACTGATGGGCAGTCTTGACTAGCTGACTAAAGTCCACTATGTTTCCACTAGTGTCAGGATATTGGAAGAGCACCCCCGCTATATCTTTGCCACTGAGATCAGCTTGTGCTATATCCGATACTATTACTTGCAAACCTAGAGAGTCGGCCCGGGTTTTTATCACACTCAGGGTTTGGGGGTGCACCTTGTCTGAAATGAGCAGCTTGTTTCGTTTGGTGAATCTGAGAACAAGGAGATTACAAAAAAAGTGAGAAAAAAAATCAAGTGATGATGTTTTTTGTTTATTTTTCTTCTTTTTTTAAAAAAAATACCCGGGTATTTACCCACCCTTATTTACCCACCCAGTGGGTATTTACCCACGACCCCTCACTCGGTATTTACCCACCCTGGGGGTGGATAAATACCCGGGTAAATACCCAATTTTTATTTACCCACCCAGTGGGTATTTACCCACGACCCATCACTATTAGTAGGCGTCAACAACTGAGAAAGAGAAAAGGATTAAGTAAACCATGCTAATGAATAGAAGTTTCCCTGTTTCCTCAACGAAGCCTTATTTTTGTGAAATTCCCTGACTTTTCCAGTCTCCATGAAATTCCCTGACTTTTCCCAGTTTTCCAGTCTGGTAGACACCCTAGCAGAAAGTAAAATGTTAACCAGTTTTTCCATTGTCTATAGAGGATTTTTCACAATAAAAATATTATATGAGACTTCTACCCTCAAAAACCACGAATAAACTACCATTTGGGAGAATTTAAGAATCTAGTGATTTCTTTTCCTTGAATCTAGTGATTTTTAAAAATTTGGAGTGGAGACCCTGTTTTCTACTGGGAGTTTAGAGCCAAATCATGAATTTTTTTCAAAAAAGCATTTTTAAAAAAAGCATTTTGGCTCAAATGTAAAATGGGTCAAAAAAGCATTTAAAATGTAAAATGCAAAATGCTTTTTCAAAACCAATTTGAAATGTAAAAGAAAATTAAGACAAAAAGGCACTGCCGAGATTCGAACTCGGGATCTCCTGTTTACTAGACAGGCGCTTTAACCAACTAAGCCACAGCGCCGGTGAGACAAGACAGCATAGAATAACAGTTATAGCTGAAAACTGGAAATCGAATTGAAATTGTTTACCACAAAATCTCCATGTTCTACAGTAGTCTACAAGTACAATCGGTACATATGTACATATCATATACATCAGTATGATATGTATGCACAGATATGTAAACATGTAAACCTACAGATATGTAAACATAATTATGAGTATGTAGTTAGGTACTTATTAAAATATTATTATCATAAAAACTTACTCAAAGTCAAAAATCAAAGTTTACTTTTCGTTAACTCCATTCGTGACAACATCATACAGGGTGTCTCAAAAGCAAATTCGATGTTTTTTTTTTCAAGTTTGAAGATGATTGCAATTAGGCTGGAATCGAACACAGCCAAGGCTGATGGCTTTCAAAATATATACAAAAACTTGTCTATTATTCTATTATTTGCATCCATGCCTATCCGCAAATGGAAAATTTCAGTTTGAAAATTTCCATCTCGGTCGGGATTCGAATCCAGGTTGAAAATTAACCACTTGGCCACAGAGATGTACACTTACTCCATACTGATGGGCAGTCTTGACTAGCTGACTAAAGTCTACTATGTTTCCACTAGTGTCAGGATATTGGAAGAGCACCCCCGCTATATCTTTGCCACTGAGATCAGCTTGTGCTATATCTGATACTATTACTTGCAAGCCTAGAGAGTCGGCCCGGGTTTTGATTACACTCAGGGTTTGGGGGTGCACCTTGTCTGAAATGAGCAGCTTGTTTCGTTTGGTGAATCTGAGAACAAGGAGATTACAAAAAAAGTTTTATTTTTATTACTAAGTTAGCTTGATATGGGCTGATTTTTACTTGCCATTACCAACAAATATAGAGAACCTATACAAGGTAATGCGGGAGAGTTTAGAGGATAGCGCGTCTGGCTCGTAAGCGCTAGGCCGCGGGTTCGATTCCAGCCCGGGGCGGATTTCATCCTAAACAGAGAAAGTTCGTTCTCAGCTTTCTATCCTCTTCCCTTCTCTCCTCTAGGTACCTTACACAATCATTAGTAATGTCATTATTTCCAAGTAATGATGATGAAAAATCAGAAAATCCGGAATTCCATCATTAGTAATGACATTACTAATGATACCTATTAAATTTTGGGAAGATCTCAATAGTTATAGTTCCCTCCATCAAAGATTTTGATCCAGATGTCGTAGGGTGTACTTACCTATGACAAATACTCATGGCCTCCGCAGCAGCTGTGGCTTCGTCCAGAAGGGAAGCATTGGCAACACTCAGCCCCGTTAAATCTGACACCATGGTTTGGAAGTTCAGCAGACTTTCTAACCGACCCTGAGCTATCTCGGGCTGATAGGGAGTGTATTGGGTCACCCTGTAAACATGAACCCACGTCAGTAAAAACACAAACACTTTGTAAATATTCGAGTCTTCTTTTTCTTCGCCTTTTCCCGTGTACAGACGGGGTCGGCGTTTTTCGTCAGCCTCTCAATCAGCCCTAACTGATTGTTTTGAGCTTACGTTTGGTTAAGGCTACAAATTTTACGAGTGGATGCCCTTCGCACCCAACCTTTGCTATTTCTTTAGCAAGGGAAAAGTGTGGATTTTCTGTAAGAAACCATTAACATTTTATCAAACAGGAGAGCACGGGTTCGATCCCAGCCGAGGGATGGAATTTTACTCTCATTTATTAGCCCTAACTAGAGTCATTGCTTTGGGCTGACATTCGGATGTCATGGGGCTGACACAATACACAATATGGATGCCATTGGGATGACTGCAAATATCCGATTAGATTGGAAAATATTTGGGCTCGAGTGGATTGAAAATTGAAACACATCACATCTTGCAATCGGCATCAATTTAGTTTGAAGAAACCATTTACTGACGAACCTGCGTCAGTAAAACACAAACACCCTGATCCCACGTCAATATGGCACAAACATGCCGAAATAATAAACAAGATGTTACCTACATAACTTTTATTTTTGAATTAATTAATAACATTTTTTTGAATTCATTATTTAAGTAGAAAACATGTTTTTCTGTAAGGCTACCTACATAGGTAGATTTCCTCGTTTCGTCAGTTGGTCATTCGAGGAGAGGATAGGAAAATCTGCCCGAATTTAGAATAAGCTAGGTCCCAGATTCGATTTCCGACGGAGTCAATTTTTTTATTTCCCCCCCCCCTCTGTTCTTGAATTTTGGGGTGTATTCTGCCTCGTGAGACAATTGAGTAGCTACTTTGATCGAGTAGCGACAAGTGGCGGCATTACCAATATAAAAAGATTGGTGATACGAGTAGATGAGAAATAATAGTAAACTTAAGTAGTAATGCTGTGATATCCAAAAAAGTTGTGAAAAAGCTCTGCTCTACCACTGATTTCATGACTTGATTGATATTCTATTCTACTAACCAACCAACCTCTGTGGTGTAGTGGTTAGCGCAGTGGGCTTCGGATCTGGAGGTTAGTGGTTCGAGTCCAAGTCAAGTCATAAAATTTAGCGTAGTGCATTAAGCAGGGAACGACATTTGTAACAAGCATTTATGCTTAGCACAATTAAAATTCCTTTTTTACTAACCATCCTGGATTTTCGAACAGGTTCCTCTGAATGACAGTGGGCACTAGACAGTTGTGATATCGTGCTTTCCACTCCAATTTGTTTTTATCCTTAGTAGGCGTCAACAACTGAGAAAGAGAAAAGGATTAAGTAAACCATGCTAATGAATAGAAGTTTCCCTGTTTCCTCAACGAAGCCTTGACCATTGCTCCGACCAACGTACCGACCCTTGCAGAAAATGAAGAAATTGAACTGAGAAAAAATGATAGAAAATTAAGACAAAAAGGCACTGCCGAGATTCGAACTCGGGATCTCCTGTTTACTAGACAGGCGCTTTAACCAACTAAGCCACAGCGCCGGTGAGACAAGACAGCATAGAATAACAGATATAGCTGAAAACTGGAAATCGAATTGAAATTGTTTACCACAGCTCCGACCAACGTACCGACCCTTGCAGAAAATGAAGAAGTTGAACTGAGAAAAAATGATAAAAATTAGGACAAAAAGGCACTGCCGAGATTCGAACTCGGGATCTCCTGTTTACTAGACAGGCGCTTTAACCAACTAAGCAGAGATGTGCAAAATGCTTTTGAAAACCAATTTGAAATGCAAAATGTAAAATGCCTCTAGAAAACCAATTTGAAATGCAAAACTAACCATCCTGGATTTTCGAACAGGTTCCTCTGAATGACAGTGGGCACTAGACAGTTGTGATATCCGAGACCTATGTAACTTCTCCAGATCTCGTTCTTGTTGGCTATCGATTGGATTTCTTCCAGCAGTTCATGCTCGCCTGTGAAACACACGAGGAAACAGTGGAAGTTTATTGGAACTCATTAGGTCAAACTTTAATTTGGCTTTAAAAAGGAATACGTTTATTTCAAAAATCACAAAAACCTTCCTTTCAGACGGATCAAAATTAGGTCCAATCTGATCTAAATTAGGTCCAATCAAGTCCGATATTGTGTAGTCATTTCAGATTTCAATCTGGTCCGAGGGTATGCACTATGCACCTATGACGGGTAAAGAGTAAGGTAAGGGTTACCTAGAAATAATTGGACTTTTAAAGATATAAGCCAAAACAAACCTTAGAAATTATTGAACCTTTCAAGGTATGAGCCAAAAGAAACCTTGTCATACTTTACAGTAAAATGTTACATAGCCGTGAACTGATTTCTGTTCCAAACACAACATACTTACTTATCACAAGGCATTTTTTTTTTTTTTTTTTTTTTTTTTTTTAAGTACAATGATAATTTGATGATAATATTTTAATTTTATTTTTTATTTCATAAATATTGATAAACTAATGAGAATAAGCGTAGGTAATAACATTTAGCATCGTGTGATGAGATAAAACTTGTATTACGTAACTCCAAAAAGATGTTTTCGTTTAATCTGTTTGTTTAATCACCTGAGCGTTAAGTGAATCAGAATAACACGTGAGTCAATAGACTTTAAATACAAGCCTAACGTTTACTGACTCGAGATTATTGAAGATTTAAGCACTTTCTGAGCGGTTAGTGAATCAGAATAACACGTGAGTCAATAGACTTTAAATACAAGCCTAACGTTTACTGACTCGAGATTATTGAAGATTTAAGCACTTTGAATTTGAAATAAGACACTTAGTGCTAAAATTACTTGTAGCTAAGCCAGAGAACACGGGTTTGAGTCGCCTAGAAATTCTTCCTTAAAATCGACCGCGGCGCTGTAGCAGATTACGGTCCCCCTTGGCCCTGCATCCAAATGTGTAGTATTTGGTTTTGGCTCATTTTTGTCGTAAGCCCTGATGTTGGGGAAAAAAGCCAAGACTCCAAAGCGCGTCCGTTCGTGGGAATATTAAATATTTCGTGGCAATTATGTAGATTGTAGGTAGGTACTTGGTAATTTTATTAATATTTAGGGGCAAGAGCCTGTCAAATACTCACGCCCAGGACCATAAGTTGAGATAATCATTTACTAAAGTTAATCAGATGAGTGAGTTGGACTTACCACATGGCTGATTTATGTTGAGGGGTTTGTTGTATTTGATATTGTCAGGAACCGTTGCATCAGTGAGTTCATCCAAGCTCTGTAATAAAACAGAAGTCGGAATTACAAAAATAAGAGAAAGACTTGTAGGCATTTTTTATGTTCAATTGTCGACCGTTTCTTATACTCTAGCCTAAAGTGTATAGAGTCAGGCCGATAAGATAAAAAATCTTGTCTAAATAGGTAGTTTGGGGAAGGAAAAACCGGGCCTAAATTAATAAAAAATAAGGAAAGTGAAAAACAACAATGTAAAAAAAAAAACAAAAAAAAATGGCCTTTTATTGAAGAGGTTTGACAGGAGGAAATTGTAACAACGGAGGTGTTATCGGAACAAAATCGAATAGAGAGGAAGGACAGAGTGGTAGAGATAGAAAGCCGATCCTGCTAGAGCGCTTACAAGGTAGACGCGCTACCTTTCGTGCTAACTAGGCTGGCAATGCTAGGACGCACTCCAATTGCTCTCATTTAATGAAACTCCAATTTCCCCAATGCGATGTCCAATAGATCAGTTGCGCTTACTTGGTTGGTGTTTCAAAGTCATAGAACAGGAAAAATAAGGAAGAACTGATTTTTTCTTTTTCTTCTACGACTTCTAGATCCCGAGATAAATCGATTAAAAAAATTCCGGTAAATCGTGAACTTTGACGTCACGGCATACGCTCCCGTAGGCGAAGACGTCACATCAAATGTCCCGAGCAAAGCTTCCTTGCAGGCAACGCATTAATGTGTTTGTGCGCATACGTTTCTGCGCAGTTCTTTCTGCTCCTCCGCTAGCGCGCTTGCATAGTGGCGCTACCTAGCGGACAAAAATAGCAACTGCGTTAAGTCTGACGTCACAAATCTTTGAACTCTTTCATTATAAAAATTGAATTTTCGACCTTTTACAGTTATTTTTTCGGAGTTTTGACCTCAGATTTGGATTTTTCCCAACTTTTTACATAGGAATCCACCATTTATTTATAATTTTTACCCATTTGCAACTCCTCCATTGCTTCCATCTTTTTTTTTTTTATGGCAATTCTTATAAAATGGGAGCAATGGGAGTCTGCCCCAATGCTGGCATACATTACCTTGAATCCAATAAACTGCAGCATATCTTGAATCTGGTCATCTCTAGGTCCCACATGTCGGTCAACAAAGTCACTGGGCAGTGACAGTATTTCACTGCTAGCTCTACCATCACTCTGAATACACCGTAGAACAGAACACAGTTCAACATTGTGTTCCATCAACTGTCTTAGTACCTTCGTCCGGTGCATTCTGCCCCGTTAAGTAGCGACAGAAAACGCAAAATATTTTAATTAAATTCCACTACAGAAAATGCAAATTTTCCAACAGATTCAACAGAAAAGCACAATAATTTAATAATTAATAAATAGCACTTCAGTGAAGAATAATTCAACTTAAAAGAGCCGCAACAAAGCTACAGCACAGAAAATGCAAATTTTCCAACAGAAAAGCACAATAATTTAATAATTAATAAATAGCACTTCAGTGAAGAATAATTCAACTTAAAAGAGCCGCAACAAAGCTACAGAACGATAAGAAATTAGTTAAATAGAACTGCAGAATGGTGCAAAACCCGAAAAAAGTTGAAGAGATACCCGAATTTTCTCTAGAGGAAACACAAAAATAGTGATGAAATACGCGGTCAAGAACCGTGATTTTTTTAAACCATCGAAAAATAGAGATAAAAAGATTACAAGCCAATCACTAAAACGGTCTAATCTCTAAGAAAATAACATGACTATCAAAACACGGAGAAAAAGGACAAACAAATATGGTTAAACAAAAGTAGAAAAATATTTATTGTGTAAAAATCAGACAAACACACAAGTTTGAACTAAATAAACAAAAAGCTCGTTCTAAAATAAAAACAGTCTTCTGATCTGATAAAAGCTCGAATCAAAAGTGCTGGGAAAATTTGATTCAGCTCAACACAAGCGAAATTAATCCCTGATAACACGCCAATATAAATATAGTGATTAGGATTGGGCAGTTACTATGTAACTTGTAGGTGTTTTACATGAATGGCATTGACATATTACGTACACTCGGTATGATCAGAGTTAGCCCTTTGCAATCTTCAATTTTTCCAATACCTACACCTTTAATTAATTTGCATCGTTTATACTACTACCAGAGATGTGCGAACCACAAAATGCAAAATGGAAAATGTAAAATGCAAAATGTAAAATGTACATTTACATTTTACATTTCAAATTGGTTTTGAAAAAGCATTTTGCATTTTACATTTTAAATGCTTTTTTTGACCCATTTTACATTTGAGCCAAAATGCTTTTTTTAAAAATGCTTTTTTGAAAAAAAAATCATGATTTGGCCCTAAACTCCCAGTAGAAAACAGGGTCTCCACTCCAAATTTTTAAAAATCACTAGATTCAAGGAAAAGAAATCACTAGATTTTTAAATTCTCCCAAATGGTAGTTTATTCGTGGTTTTTGAGGGTAGAAGTCTCATATAATATTTTTTATAGTGAAAAATCCTCTAAAGACAATGGAAAAACTGGTTAACTTTTTTACTTTCTGCCAGGGTGTCTACCAGACTGGAAAACCGGGAAAAGTCAGGGAATTTCATGGAGACTGGAAAAGTCAGGGAAAAGTCAGGGAATTTCACGAAAAAATGCCAAAAATCGAAAAAAGTCAGGGAATTTTTCAAAGCCTAAAAAAAGACAACGAAAGATTTAAATTAAAAAAAGTATGCAACCATGAAGGGGCAACATATAATCTCTCAAAAATTTCGCCTGCGGCGCTGAAATTTTGTCTCTTCATGAAAAAGTTTTGGGAATATTTCAAAGCCTATAAAACGTGAAAAAGACTTTGGTCAGTAAAAAAAAGTATGCAACCTTGAAGGAGCTAGGTACTTAAATTTTCTTGAAAAAAATTTCGCCTGCGGCGCTGTCTTTTATTCTCTGACTCCAATAACTTTATTTTTTTAAAGCTAGCAGCACGCTGTGTGAGGTCTTTCCTTTGGCAACACGTCATTGTAATATTGTCAGTCTCCTGTATTCACAGCAATATTGTAAGTCTCCCACTTGGAATTCATTTGCTCTCATTAATCTCACACCAAGATTTATATAACAAACGTAACTTTTATTATAAAGTACTCAACAGTTCAACACGTATGAATAAATGGAATATGTTGGATCACATTTCAATAATTAGCAATTAGGTACATTCTTTTATTGGTGTAATCAACTCCAAGAAATTTTCTTGAGTCTTCGGATATTTCTTATAATAATGTTCTCAATCTCAGCCAGCCTAGATAGCGCGTCCAACCAAGGTAGCTCGTCTGCCTGGTAAGCGCTAGGCCGCGGGTTCGATTCCCGCCTGGGGCGGATTTTATCCTAAACAGATAAGGTTCGCTCTCGGAACGGCTGACTTTCTCCTATCCCGTGTTAATTCTCTCTTCCTTGGTTAGACTGCGGGGGTAAAGGGACTTTCCAGTCCTATCCCAGCAGGATAAACAAGGTATAGGTACCTATTCTATTCTTTCGGGATGATAACAACTTAGCAGTTACAGTTCTATCAAACCTAAAAAAAGTAATTAATCTAAAGTTCAAGTTTTTATTTAAAGTTCCTAACATCGTGTGAAAATTCATTATAGCCCAACATCATGAACACGTTGCTAATGATCATACGAATTATTTGCCTAGTCAACATGAGGAGATTTCGTTATCACTCTCAGACTATCACTTCACGTGCTATTCATTAGAACCGCATGAACAAAGCGTGAATAAATGGGTAAGTGTACCATTTATTCGCCCACCTAAAAAACGTACCATTTATTGGCCCACCTGTGGGTCTACGCTACATTTAAAAGGCTTGGGCGAATAAATGGATCAAACCTTTATCCATGTTCCTAATGTTCGCCCCGTGGGCGAACAATTGGAACTCCCTATAAAATCATGGTTCTCCAGCCAGACAAAAAAATTAAGGTAAATCTAAATACCTATAGTAAATTCAATTTCTCGTTTCTCGCCAGGTGAAAATCTTTTGGTTCATCCATTTGAATATGGCAGCAAGGATTCATCTAAAAAGTAGGCTACGTTGCCAAACGTGTCAAAGGAACGGCTGACTTTCTTCTATTCTGTCTTCCTTCTCTCTTCGATTTCGGGACGATAAGACCATAGCAGTTACAGTTCCCTCTGTCAAACCTCTTGAAAAAAAAAATCCATCATTATTAATATTAAATTGGTTCAGGCTAAAAGGTTTTGCGAAGTCATTGTCCTGGCAGGGTCTAAGACCAGTATCAAAAATCGATAAAGCCTACATATTTCAATGTGTGAGGTCTTTCCTTTGGCAACACGTCATTGTAATATTGTCAGTCTCCTGTATTCACAGCAATATTGTAAGTCTCCCACTTGGAATTCATTTGCTCTCATTAATCTCACACCAAGATTTATATAACAAACGTAACTTTTATTATAAAGTACTCAACAGTTCAACACGTATGAATAAATGGAATATGTTGGATCACATTTCAATAATTAGCAATTAGGTACATTCTTTTATTGGTGTAATCAACTCCAAGAAATTTTCTTGAGTCTTCGGATATTTCTTATAATAATGTTCTCAATCTCAGCCAGCCTAGATAGCGCGTCCAACCAAGGTAGCTCGTCTGCCTGGTAAGCGCTAGGCCGCGGGTTCGATTCCCGCCTGGGGCGGATTTTATCCTAAACAGATAAGGTTCGCTCTCGGAACGGCTGACTTTCTCCTATCCCGTGTTAATTCTCTCTTCCTTGGTTAGACTGCGGGGGTAAAGGGACTTTCCAGTCCAGCAGGATAAACAAGGTATAGGTACCTATTCTATTCTTTCGGGATGATAACACCTTAGCAGTTACAGTTCTATGAAACCTAAAGTTTTTATTTAAAGTTCCTAACATCGTGTGAAAATTGATTATAGCCCAACATAATGAACACGTTGCTAATGATCATACGAATTATTTGCCAAGTCAACATGAGGAGATTTCGTTATCACTCTCAGACTATCACTTCACGTGCTATTCATTAGAACCGCATGAACAAAGCGTGAATAAATGAATAGACCAATGATGAAATTTAAATGAACCTAAATAAATACGTACCCACACACCTAGAAATGTAGGTAAGAAATACATAGGCTTATGTCGGTTTTCACTAATAATTTATCAGTCCTTAGAAGGCCTGTTACGTTCTATTTGATTTGTAGGTATAGGTTTAACAGGGCTGTTAATGTAACAGGCTCTTGGGGGCTAAAAAGAAGTTCGGTGAAACCCACTATTAGCCCTAGGCCTGATTTAAATAAATAAGGCAAGTGAGCATGCCTCTTACGATTTGAATGTACTACCCTATATTAATAAACAATGTACGAGATTCAATATTGACACCAACAAATAATAAATTACACGCTGTAGGATATTTTGAACTGTGTACTAATGTTAAACAAGTTACGCTCACTTGTGTTAACTAAGTGGGAGCCTAGGCTAACTTCGTATTTTTGTTTGATCTTTTCTGATAAAGATCAAACTCAGGACAATCTTAATACTAGAACGAACACTAAACTTCTGGAGTTGACCCCGAATCATCAGATCAAAGTCCAACGCGTTACCCACCTACTACACTACTGAGGTTGGTGGTGTAGTGGTTTGCAGTGTTTGCCACTTCATTCACAAGCCCAATAGAGTTAGAATAGAGCATGCTATTGAGCTAAACGGAGAGAAACGTTTTCATAGCAAGACTGATGAGGATAACTTACTGTTAAACTGGACACAAGTAAATGAGAAGTTATCAGCACTACTCATAAGCATTCTTTCATAAGGTGCCGGCATCCATCTATGACACAGGACACGAGTGTCATCATCACATTGCTCCTGGTAAGGGTGAGCATCATGGGTGAACACTTCATCGCACAGTGCTTCCTCGTCTCTCGAGTAGATGTGCACATTTTCATTAAATCCACTCACAGAGAATTGGCGAGGGTCATGCGGGCAAGTTTCTATCTGAGGAAGATGATGCCCGGATAGTTTGTTTTTGATGTGAAGTTGAGTGTGGAACGTTGGCTTACTCAGGTTTCGAACATCCAACATTTGTACTTGAGCTTTGGAAGATAAAAGGTTGAGTGTGGTGGAATTTTCGAGCAGCGACATTGTCCAAACACCACGAGGTTTGGATTTATCTGAAATGAAGACAAGTAAAAGCGTATTGGAAACAAAACCACTCATACTGAGAGGGAAGGGGTTCTCCAGGAAGATAGAAGAAACAGTTGAATAGGATCTAAAACAGAGCTCAACATGGGGCTCAAGGGCAGAACATTCATGCCTTACAGTTAGGTATAAAAATACAAAAGTAGATACCAACAGGCCAGTTTTGAAAAGAAGAAATTTGGAAGACAGAAAAGCAAATACCTACCTTTGCTACTGGAAGACAGCACTTCAGAAGGACATCTCAAATCATACAGGTGTACTAGTCCACTATGTTCTATACACGCACACACTGTGTTGTTATTCAGAAATGTTGTTCTCACATGGCTGTCCACAGTACTATGCCAGTCTACATTAATCTTCTGTATGACATCCTTAGTATTCAAATCAACCAATGAGATAGGATGATTTGTTGAGTGACTTAAACAGAGATTTTCCGATTGGGAATGACAAGAAATGTGTGGTTCTTCAGTCTCATATGGGATACTTTCTGACTTGGTTATTTTGTCTGAAATGGAAAGGTCCCAATTATTGAGAATGCAGCTGAACTAAGTCCTATTTTCACGATTCAAGACAAAGCAATGGGCAATGGGGATCAATAGATATCAATACAAGATTCTGAAACAAAGTCCCATTCATAATGATTTGAAGTTACCTACCTTGACAAAGTGTAAATAAGAGTCAAACATAGTATGTACTTAATCAATCAAATCTAAATGAAAAAAAAAAAAAAAAAAAAAAAAACTTGAAATAAAATAAAAAAAAAAAAAAAAAAATAAAAAAAAAAACCTCCCCCCCCCAAAGAAAAAAAAAAAAAAAAAAAAAAAAAAAAAAAAAAAAACTTGAAATACAATAAAATGATAATCAAATTAATAGAACAGCTCTCACTCACCTGTGTCATCTCTTGGTAAAGAGTACACATTGATACATGACTGATTTTTCTCTGAAGTTACAACTTGACTTGAAGACACAATAACTTTCAACTGAAATAAGGAGATAAAAATCTGATATAAAATTAATTAATCATAATGATTTTTCTCAAAAAATTGAAACAAAGATAAAAAATCTTTCTCTTTCAAACACACTCTTTGGAAAAAATTAATTCTCATGGATTACTTAGACTCACTTCTAATATCAATTGATCCACATAGGTCCCACAGACAATTTTCAAGTTATGGTGAGAACTGCACTGGGAATCATCAATGTCTAGAAATTTTGATGGCAATGCATACTCCAGGATTTGGCATTTCTTAGTCATTATGTTAACATTTGATACACAGATATTGTTTGGATTGGATGAAAAATCAATGTGGTTGACATTTTCATTCAGAGTGAACATCTGCAACTTGTTGTACCTGAAATTTTGGTATCTTTTTTAGTTTAAGAATTCATGAAAGCATGTTGGGAATATTCTGAAACATAGTATGCAGTATGAGTTATATCCTGAGTAGGTACCTACCTTCAATTTCTGAAAATAATAATTCCTTCCTTTAAATGTGGGTTGTTGTTTATGGGAACATTTAAGAATTCATGAAAGCATGTTGGGGATATTCTGAAACAAAGTATGCAGGATGAGTTATATCCTGAGTAGGTACCTACCTTCAATTTCTGAAAATAATAATTCCTTCCTTTAAATGTGGGTTGTTGTTTATGGGAACATGAAAGTTTAGGAATACGTTAAGTGTACCTCACAACATGAGCATTAGTTGCAATACATGTCTTCTGATGTAATGGATGGACTATCATTTGGATCCCTTATTTTAATGCTGGATCAACGTACAGACTAGAATTTAAAATTGGGTTTCCTGTGTATGGCGTATGAACAGTAGGTACCAATTCCACTATTGCTATTCAACAGGTTAAAGTTTGCACTTCTTTTGACGAGTGACTAAGCTCAAGAGCAAGGACTTTAGGACCTCTACGGAATCCCTGGTGGAAGGATAAAAAAAAAAAGGAATTTTAATTGTGTTAAGCATATTTAAATGCTTGTCAAAAACATCGTTCCCCGATTATTTCACCTAGATAAATTTCTCAATACCTACACCTTTAATTAATTTGCATCGTTTATACTACTACTTAGATTTAACTGAAAATATCGTTTCTTATCACAGTCCTGGTGGTCTGAAAGTTCTAGTATTAAATGTATGGATATGTATAGCTCAGCACCACACACAAAAAGCCCACCTAGAGGCTTAAGTATAGGGAACTGTTAAAGTCTTATCGTCCCGAAATCGGAGAGAGAAAGAAGACAGGATAGGAGAGAGCCAGCCGTTCCGAGAACGAACATTATCCCATCAGGATTAAAAATCCGCCCCGGGCGGGAACCGAATCCGCGGCCTAGCGCTTACAAGGCAGACGTGCTACCAACCAAGCTAACTAGGCTGGCTATTTCCATTATTAATTGCCAGCCTAGTTAGCTTAGTTGGTAGTGCGTCTGCCTTGTAAGCGCTAGGCCGCGGGTTCGATTCCCGCCCGGAAGGATATTGGAAGATCTAAGGTTAACAAAGCATCAGTAAAAAGAAAAGTGCCATTAGATATCTACTTACCTCTGAATTGAGTCAAAGAACCACTCATCAACTTCATCCATAATGAGCAAGCTTGAGAAAAAAAAAATCCATTATTATTAATATTAAATTGGTTCAGGCTAAAAGGTTTTGCGAAGTCATTGTCCTGGCAGGGTCTAAGACCAGTATCAAAAATCGATAAAGCAAGCTTGATTGTAGTGACTGATGGAACTGATATCTGACCTGAGGAGTCCTAAAAGTTCAATTCAGTACCTAATATCTAAGCAAAAGCACATCAAAACTAGAAAAGTCAAAAGTCCAGAAAAAGCACAAAGCAGACAAAGCTGTTACTTAAAGCAAAAACTTTTTTTTAGTTTTTTCTTTTTTCTCGATTTTTTCATTTTTTGAAATTTTATATTTTTAAAAAATTCGCGGGCAACTGGCAACCTCGGAATCATTTTTCTCTGTGGTCAACAGATTTTCCTCTGTTGTGCCGAGACTAGCGCGAAATTTTAAATTTTATTTGAATTTCAAAAAGCCATGTAAACAAGTGGAAGGCAGGCGAAATTTTTGGCCTTTTATTGAATTTTGACTGGAATTTCGTCGTCATAGACATTTAAGGCATTTACACAGTGTAATCGATCGAAATATAGGGATATCCCTATTCTCGAAATTCGGACCACATTGACATCAAGCGGCGAGAAAATGTAGGTAAGTGTTCTCCACAAAGTGATGTACCTAGCAATAGGTCTTGCCTACATGTACAGTGAGCTCAGAGTAATCTTACTCTGAGACAGTGAGTGACTGTAATATTATGCACCCTAAACTGGACTGAAATTCAAAAGCTACCTTCCTAAACGTACTAGAACAAAGCTTTGCCAAATGCATGACACTTTGATGTAAGTAGGTACCTACCCAAGTAAAATGTTGGATATTGAAGAAACAATCATGATACAAACATAAATTTGACTGTAATGAAAGTACAAGGCCCATCTTCGGCATTTATTATTCTTCCTTTGCTTTTTATGTACTAAACCTATTTGCATATCTATGTCTTAACCGTGTGGCAGACTGGCAGAAGATGCTACCTATTCAGATTGAAATGGTTTCTCTTTTACAGGAGCTGAAGGATGGACTTGATTGCTACAACCAGTCATGTATAATTCAAACACACAGGAATAAGTAGTTCAACAGACTATGGCTTCAACCTCAGCCATGAATGTACCTGGGCCATCAGGTAAAAAAACAATGTTGGGTAATTGTTTTATTTCATAAATACATAATATTGAACAAAATTCAAGTAGATAACAGAGAGTAGATCAGCATCTAGCTAGGGGACAATAAACAGGGAGTAGACTAGTCCAAATTTCCTTATGCTATATTAAGAGTAAAGTTTGAGGGCATCCACTCGGAAATTTTGTTTAGACAAAACCAGTTGGCCTCAAAGTGATCACTCTAAAACTGATTTAGAGGCCGATGACAAATGCCGACCCCATCTGAACATGGGAAAAGACAAAGGAAAAGATAAGAAGAAAATAAAGGTGTTATTTAATTAGAGATACCTGTATAACTAACATCCGAGACAAACTGTGGAGTTTTCCAGCTTCAAAACTGTTAAACTATTTATTTGAGCCCTTGGTTTGCAATTTTACACCTTTATCTTGTTTGCGGACTGTTGTCTTTCCTTATTTGGACTGCGGGAGTAAAGGGACTTTTCAGTCTCATTTTGGCAGTATAAACAGGGTGTATTCTATTATATTCTTTATCATTTTCAGATGCCCATGGGGATGTAACACAACTGATAAACAGGTATTATCTGTGCATCAACTCAATTAATCTAACTGACGAAAGCAAGGACAACAGCAGAGTTCAAACTCTTCAGGAAATATCAGATAATCTTGATGTAAGATTTTGTTTTATTTTTGTCATTATTCAGTACCTATATCACCAATTCATCATAGTTTGCCTCAGTAGTATAGTGGAAAACAAGCTCACCTGGTAAGCAGAAGGGCTTGGGTTTGAATCCCATCTCTCTTGAGGATCCCCCCCCCTTGTGAATTTGATATTTTAACCACAAGAATAGTAGAGCTAAATCTTTTGCAATATAGGTATTTTCTAAGTCTCAGTCAAGTCCTTTCTTCAAATAAACAGTGTTGGATCTTTTGCTTTCTTTATTGCAGAACATGCTATAGTTACCTTTTTAATATATATTGCTGACTATTTCACCTGACAATTTATTTATAAAGACTGATTGGTTTCTGTATTGCTTTTTATTCACAGACAATTATAGGCTCACCCAAATATGGCTCATTTCTTGAACGCTGTCTCAATGTGTTCATTAAGTATTTGTCACAAGGACAGCCACAGTTTAGAAGTGAAAATCATATTCAAGTGAGTATTCATTCTTTTGAAGAAAATTCTGGTGTGAACATAACACAACTTTCCTTATCTTTGAATTGTGTTTTTGGGTGTTTTTAAGTATGATTCTCCCATAACTTTTTCAATATTTCTAACTGTGTAGTCAGTACAGCTGAAATCCGCCAAAAAGTGGCCAAATGTCACCAACTGTTGCGTCGATCTCAGCCAAAAGTTTCCTGTTTAATCCTTGTCACATTTGCAGTTTTCAAGTTTTAAATCAAATTTCAAGTTTCTAGTTAATACGTAGGGGACTCTCTGCAGCCTATACCCGTACGATGGAGATGTTGAGCAAGACAGTCATGTCTTGTCATTAGGCAGAAGGTGGCAACCGCTGTTTTTCTCGGTATCTTAATTTGAGGTATGATCTCAGATTTCAGTTTTGTCCATTGCATCCAATGTTTTTTTTATATATAGGTATATATATAATAATAATAAATAAATTAATCTTAAGCTTCAAAGTAAACTGTCTCGAAAGTATCTCACCCTACAATGTAGGTACTTTTTCTCATTGCAGAGAACTCGAAAGGTCATGCTGGAACTTCTCAGCCGATTCCCGTGCAATGAATACACGAAAACCCAAGTGGATACACTACTCAAACTCTGCTTGGAACTTTTGGAGAGAGAGAACGAAGAGAATGTCCTTCTGGTGATTCGGATATTCTTCAAACTTCACAAGCACTGCCGACCTCCGCTGCGTACTGAGGTAAAAAAAAGTGACCCGATTACATTACTTTCCTTCCTATAGGATAAGGAAAGTAACAAGCTGGGCCCGTCCCTCCGGGAATTTTTTAGCCCGTAAGTAGTTTATTGTGATTAAAGAAAATCAGTACCTATGTACCTACCTAATTTGTTTAATATTCAGTTTATTATTATTCTTGATTTGATTTGGATAAGTCCTTCTATGGGCACAGACCGACAGACGACACCGAAGCGAATACCTACAATAGTCCGTCCCTTATACCTTTTTATTACTATTGTAATAATAAAGGAAGGACGGACTAAAAAGGTAATTTTATAAATCCATGGTGAAGCTCCGTCCCTTATACCTTTTTATTACTATTGTAATAATAAAGGAAGGACGGACTAAAAAGGTAATTTTATAAATCCATGGTGAAGCTCGATAGAGCTTTACAACTCTGCACTTCTTTCTCATTTTACTGGTAACTGTCCTTCCAAGACTGACGGCTGAATCTGGGAATTAAACCCGGGACCTCTGGAGTGCAAACCCAGTGTAATACCTACTCCCTTGGCCACAAAGGCCTGAAAAACACTTTTTGCTGCATTTTTTTTTCCACTTAGCTTATTTTATCATTCTTTATTACAAAATAAGTGATTGTCCATTACCCACTTGCAGGCTCCCCGATTTATCAAGTACACTCAGGTTGCCTACAACAATCTGGCGAAGAACATGAACAAAATTTTCGACACGGAAAATAAACTCCAGCGACATTACAAGGATTTTGCTGAAATCAATGTAGAGCATATTGTCAATGAGATTCATACCATAACACCTATCACTGTGGAGACTAGAGAACCGGACGGGAAAATAACGGTGAGTAGCAATTTCGAAATTCTTCGAAGATTTCAGGACAAAATTCAAATTACCAAAATCCATGTCCGAGAAAATTGTAATTGCAACCATTCGAGGTTCGTGTCGAATTATTTCCAACCATCTATATATACAGGGTGGTTCGTGATTTGCGAACCACGCTTATATCTCAGAAACGGCTGGGAATTAAGGAATGAAATAAACGGCATCATGTAGATGAAATTTTGATGATTAAAATGGCTTTTTTTAAATTTGCAATTTGTTTTGCAAAACGGCCCATTTTTTGCCAAATATAGGTCACTCTTATGGAAACCCCCATTTTTTATTTAATTATTGGAATCAGCATAAAATTTTAATTGAAAAAATGTATTCACTCGAAAAAAATTGCTCTACAAAAATTCTGTACACTGTGAGAAAGAAAAACAATTTCTTAATTATTTCTTTAGTTTTTGTATTATTCACTTAACTATTTCAACAACAATCAACAACAACAAACAAATTTATAAAAGCTGTTCAAAATGAGATCCATCTGTTTGTACACAGTAAGGCATTCTTCGCTCTAACTCAGGACCAACTGCGTTGGTTATCATATCTGGGGTCACTGACGCACACAAAATCGCGATTTGTGCAAATTTTTGTAGAGCAAATTTTTTCGAGTGAATACATTTTTTCAATTAAAATTTTATGCTGATTCCAAAAATTAAATAAAAAATGGGGGTTCCCATAAGAGTGACCTATATTTGGCAAAAAATGGGCCGTTTTGCAAAACAAATTGCAAAATTAAAAAAAGCCATTTTAATCATCTTTCATTCCTTAATTCCCAGCCGTTTATTTCATTCCTTAATTCCCAGCCGTTTCTGAGATATAAGCGTGGTTCGCAAATCACGAACCACCCTGTATATAAATAATGAAAGAAGAAGAAAAAGAAAAAATAAATGGAAAAATGAATTCTAAATGGTATACTTATCCATCCATAAAAGCAAAGTTTCAATGTTCCAAAGTTTTAGACGAGGATTCAGCTCTAAGTTCATTGTGTTTGTGATGGAATGATTAGACAAATAATTAAGGTACCTAAGTAAATCTTTTTTTTTTCCTTTTCCCGTGTACAGACGGGGTTGGCGTTTTCCGTCAGCCTCTCAATCAGCCCTAGGGTGATTGCTCTGGGCTGATGAGTGGATACCCTTTGCACTCAACCTTTGCCATTTCTTTATCAAGGGAAATTCAGGTTGGTATACTTAGTCCTCCAGCCAGACAAAAAAATTAAGGTAAATCTAAATACCTATAGTAAATTCAATTTCTCGTTTCTCGCCAGGTGAAAATCTTTCCCCGTGGTTGTCAGTCACTCAAGACAGTGCAGGAGCTGCCTATCATCGTTGTGTTCATATATCAACTGTTCCAAGAACACGTACGGAAGAATATTGAGGAGTTCATTCCGATCATACTCAACACCATTAATCTGTGTCCCCCAATCCAGTTTAGGTAAGTACCTACCTCGGTGGCGTAGTGGTCAAGATGCTTGCCTGGTAAACAAGAGGGCACGGGGAAAAACGTGAGAGAAGGAAAACATGATGGGAGAAACCCCGGGCGGGAATTGAACCCGCGAGTCACCGGTTACAAGGCAGACGCGCTACCATCCAAGCTAACTACGCTGGTTTCTTAACATAGTTAAATCCCTTTTTAAGGTGTGTCCAAACGTAGTCGACTGGCTGTCGATCGACTAGGTTAATCTATGTTGTCAAGGCAGTGTGGACGTGTTAGTCGACATCGATGGCCGGTTGACTATGTGTGAACACACCTTTACGAGCTATATCTTATCTCTTCAGCACTGCATCGGAGCCTCACAAGGAGAACTTCATCGATCTGATGGGGGCCCAAATCAAGGCCCTCTCGTTCCTCGCCTATATTGTCGGGGTCTATCACGATGTGCTGAGCAAACACGCTCAGACCCTGGTCGACGGAATCCTTAACCTGTTTATACTGTGTCCTTCGGAAATCACCAAGCTTAGGAAAGAACTGCTCATCGCTACTCGGCAAATATTGCAAGCGGATTTTAAAGACAGTAAGTAGAGTGTATCGAACCTTTATGAACTCATTGTACTAACTGTAGAAGTACCTATTGATTTTTAATACTAAAATCAACTTGGAAATGACATTTTTTTGTTTTGTAAAAAATATTAGATTTTGCATTACCTTCTTTTAGAACAAATATTGTGTTTGTACCCCAGTGCAGAGTGAATAGTATGGTAATAGAGTGTTTGGTAATTCATATAAAACACTGACAGCATTGCTGATACTATCCCTGTATTTTCTATGTCCTCCAGAGTTTGTACCTCGTATGAAGATCCTCCTGGATGAATCAGTCATCCTTGGCAGTGGATGGACAACACAGGATGCTCTCAGACCTCTAGTCTACTCCACCTTAGCTGAACTAATTCGTCCTGTCATACCTATGTTACCTCTACTAGAGCTAAGCATGGCTGTGCATTTATTCTCGCGGAATATTCACGATGAAACCCTACCAACTGCAATACAGACCATGTCTTGTAAATTCCTACTCAACATGGTGGATGCTATAAGAGCTAAACATCAGTCAGAGGAGGCAACGCGCTCTGGTGAGAATGTCTCTGAAGATCTTCTACTACGTATGCTAGAGACGATGGTACTTAAACTGAAGACAGTTGCTAAACTACAACTCCCTGTACTTCGAAAGAAAGCGAAGGAACAACAAAGCCAGTCATCGAATGAGACTACAACTGGTACAGAAGATAATAAACCTGTCGTAAGCAATGTGAGTGTGCATAGTATATTCGATAGTCCCTCCAAGACGAATGAAAAACAGAAAAGCAAGTTTGGTAGTCCTCCCCCCTCTGCTCTGTACAATATGTCTGATTGTAAGAATATAGTGAAAGTTCTAGTGCTGAGTATAGAGAGAATAACAATGGGACTAGCGAGTATAAGGCCTAGTCCAGGAAACAAGTTTCAACCCCATGACACGAGGGTGTATATTAGACTTGTTAAGTGGGGTATGCGGGCGCTTGATATTTATGCCATTAGCTCCTCTCTGTTCTGTGCTCCTAATACTCCTCTACAGCAAGGGATTCGTACCAAGGAAGAGAAAGATGTACTGGATCAGTTTGCTGGTATTTTCCTTCTGCTTGCACCTCAAAGTTTCCGTGAAATCTTCTGCAACAAGATAGACTACATGGTGGACAGAGTATCGAACAATTATAACTTGCAAGTCATTGGGAATGTGTTTGTATCGAAAGACACTTCTCCTATATTTGCTACTCTACTGGTCGAGTATCTGCTGGGACATATGCATGAGATGGGTGAGATCAATACAGAGCGAAGTGACTTGTATTTGAAATTGTTCAAAATCGTATTTGAAAGCGTATCAAGGTTTGCTGAGAACGAGCATATGCTACGACCCCATGTCCATTCTATTGTGAACAAATCCATGGATCTCGCTATGACAGCTAAGAAACCTTTCAACTATTTTCTTCTGTTGAAAATCCTGTTTCTATCAATAGGAAATGGCAAACATGATCTTCTGTACCAGGAATTTCTACCTTTACTACGAAACTTATTCCAAGGTCTAAACAATTTACAATCAGGACTGCACAAGCAACAGATGAAAGATTTATTCGTAGAATTGTGTTTGAATGTTCCTGTACGACTGAGCTCTCTTCTGCCTTACCTTCCCATGTTGATGGATCCCCTCGTCTCAGCACTCAATGGTTCCCCTGCACTCATCAGTCAAGGGCTACGTACACTGGAACTATTCGTAGGAAATCTACAACCTGACTTCCTCTATGATCATATACAACCTGTGCGTGCAGATCTTATGCAAGCCTTGTGGCGTTCACTCCGAAATCCCAATGATCAAGTCGCTCTGGTTGCTTTCCGAGTGCTAGGAAAGTTTGGTGGTGGCAACAGGAAAATGATAGAACCACAAAAGCTAGAATTTAACCCTGGCAAGAAAAATGGGCCTGCTATCCTTGTCAAATTTCCCGACCATCAAAAATCGTTAAAGGTGGTGCTTGAAAAAGTAATGGAGACTGCAGTAAATACACTGAAATCTTCAAGTGTGGATATATTCTATCGAAAGCAAGCTTGGGAACTTATCAAGGATTATATTGTCTCCTCAATGAATCTTAATGAAAATCTAGATGTCGCCATGAAAACTATTTCTCAACTTCGTTTTAATGAATCTTCTGACATTGGTGGTCTGTTTCACAAGTTTCCTAATTCTCATCTAAGAAATGTACATCAGTCAGCTCTTATGGGCATGTTCTTGGCTTATGGTATCAAAGATATACGAAAGGACGTTCTTGGTTTCTGTGTAGTTGTAGTGAGACAATATACTATCATTGCCATCGCTCAGCAGTCTAGCAAAGACGATACATTGGAAAATACTATGGATCCTCTCGTGATGATCGATGCACTGACATTTATATTTGCTCATGAAGATAAGGAATATTGTAAACTTGGTTACCTAATGCTCCGGTGTATTCTAGATACAGCCACAAATATGTGTGGATCCAAAGATATTGCCTACTCCCTACCCTTCATAGAATATCTAGGAGAACAAATGTGTACGTTGTGTTATGAGAAAGCGTGGTACACCAAGCTTGGAGGTTGTTATGCTATTCAGTTCTTGTACAAGTCTCTGTCTCTCGTCTGGTTACTCAATCATATGCATGCTATTGTCAAGGCATTTCTTTTCGTTTTCATGGACCTGATTGGAGATGTATCGTCTGGTACTTTGGATGAAGTAAAGCAAAGCTTACAGGATATTCTCCTGATGTGTGCAGGTCCTGTAGAACCCAATATGCTATCTCTACAATCTAAAACCTTGCTGCAAGTAGGGGAGGAACTTGTTCGGAATTTAGCAACTTCTAATACCTTGTTACGAGACCAATCCATCATATTGCTCCAGAAATTAGCAGACATTCAAGGCAAATCTATTGTTGAAGTCATGGAACCTCACAGAGATATTGTCAACTTGACTATTCCACCCAAAAAATTGAACATCACAGACTACTCAGCCAATGCACAAATAGGTCTCATGGAGGCTAACACGTTTTGTCAGTCTTTAACGCCGAGGTTTTTCACTATGGATATCAATGACACTGATCACAAAACGTTCTTCCAGCATGTGTATAACATTTGTGAATCCTCAGATCAAGCTTTGATCAAAATGCCATGCTACAAGTCTGTGGACACTTTGATTCCTCTGCGTAAGGCAGCAATGAGAGCCCTCGCTTCATGGCATTACATTCCTGGCGTTTCTCAAAAGATATTCAATGTTTTGTATGCGGCACTTGATAAGCCTAATCCTGAACTTCAAACTGCAGCATTTCAAGCGATGAAAACTTTTGTAAATGGTTCACCTATTGAACTAAAAACCATGTATGATGTGACGAAGCCTTTCTTGTTAACCTTAACGGATTACAGGAATTTTGATCTAAAAGGCGTTAAGAAATTGTCCTACATCGTGCAATCATTTCCGAGTATTTTCTACGAAAAATTATGTGAACAACTTCTAGTTAACCTGAAGAATTTGTTCCAAGATATAGCATCACTGAAGAATACAGGTGGTAGAGAAGACACAGAGAAAATCATCGTCATTATAATGGAGATATTTGAAGAATCTCCAGCAGCCAAACCCCAGTTCATTGATTCTTTGATAGGTCTTGTGTTGCAGCATGAGAAGGCGTTAGATCTGGGCCATTCACCTTACAGAGTTCCATTGGTCAAATATTTGCTGCGATATCCAACAGAAACCTTACAGTCTTTGCTCAATGAAACACACATGAAGGACGCAGCGTGGAGGTTATTCCTTGTATTCCTTATCAAACATCCAGATGGGAAGAGTTTCCGTGAATGTTTACAAACTCAGTTCACAGGCACCCTTACTGCATATACATCTTCTGTACTCAACATCAACTGTCATACCCTTACACAGCCTGAGAAGCTAGAAATGCAATATATCGGAATACGTTTGGTCTCTATTCTCATCAAGCTAGATGATCAATGGCTCTCTTCACAAACACAACTTGTAAGCGTTGTACAGAAGATCTGGCGTGATAGCAAATATTTGGAACGACATACCAAAGTAGAAAATATCAATTGCGTCCATTGGAAAGAGCCTAAACTTTTAGTTAAAATTTTATTGCATTACTTCAGTCATCATCCCAACATCATAGACTTACTTTTCTTTATATTAAAAGCTGTCACTGAGAAATTGCTTCCAGACTTTACTTTTCTACGAGAATTCTTAGATGTGACTGTCGCTCAAAGCTATACAGTTGAGTGGAAGAGAAATGCTTTCACTAGATTTGTAGAATTATTCAAAACCACATCTGTGTCTCAAGAACTGAAAGCAAAAATTTTACAGCTTATTCTGATACCTTGCTTTACAGTATGTTTTGAGCGTGGAGAGGGAGACAAACTTATTGCCGGCAAAGAAGGGCAAGGGCAGAAGAATCTTGCAACGTTATTTATATCTCAGATAGTTGAAACTAGCAAACCTTGTAACCTCGCAGACAATCTACGGATCCTAGTACTACAGATGTCCTGCTTACTAGTAGACCAAGCTTATCATCACATCTATGATGTATCACAGGGGAAAGCTTCAAATAATGTAGTGAAACCCTTGATTATCTTTGCTTGGCCGAGTTTGCTAACTAAGAACTGTGTAGATCCTGCAACTCAATATTATGGACATCTGCTACTTTCTCATATGATAGCCAAGTTTGCTGTGAGTAGCTCCAGTGTACAAGTGTTTAGTTCAAGTAAACGTATAGTGGTTCAAGTATTCATCAGTTTGCTGAAAGCGCACGCCAGTGAAGTCAGCTCTGTTGTTCGGCAAGCTCTAGAAATATTAACGCCAGCTTTTCCGGAATGTGTAGATAATGGATATAGAATGCTTGCCTTCTGGACAAAAAAGATAATCATTGAAGAAGGTCATTCTCTTTCACAACTATTTCATCTACTCACACTCATTGTAAAGCACTACAAGGTATATTACCCCGTGAGACATGGTTTAATACAACACATGGTGGCAGCCATGCAAAGAATGAGAGTGAGTAGTTCCATAGACCAAAAAAAGTTATCTGTTGAACTGGCTGATGTGATCATTAAATGGGAACTTCAAAGAATAAAGAACGAAGCTGATACGACATTTGAAGAACCTGCTTATAAGAAAATGGCAATGACAAGTTTGAATTCAAGTGGAGAGCCATCATCTCAACCAATACAAGATGACTTGAGCATCACTGCAGCTAAACCGATTGAGAAAACGCATGTCGATTCAGTGATCAATTTTCTTTGTCGTTTGGCTTGCCCTACTATTGAGCTACCTCCTAACTTATCCAATAGTATTCACAATCAGGTATTACAATCACTTGGAGAAGGATTATCAAAGAGATGTGTATCTCTGGTCAAAGTGTGTTTAAATTCTGAGCTATGGCCTCGTCAAAACATTGACTTACAAATCTCATGGTTGGACCAACTTCTATCAAGCGTTGATGATGCAAATGTAAATCTGAACAACATTGCCACGGCGTTTGAATTACTCATCTTCTTTATCTCCGTTCTAGATAACGCACAGATCTTACTTGTCATCAAACCTCTTCAGAAAGGTTTGTTCACTTGTCTGAAAAGTAAAAGCCCAATAGTTGTCAATCATACGAGGAATTTCCTATCAAGTTTATTGGGAAAGTTTCCTATTGAATATACGCCTGAAGTTAGTCTTGGGCGGGAAGAAGTAGACATTCTATATGCTTACTTGAGCCAAATGATAATTGACAGCCTATCCAACTATGAGAAAAGTCCAAGCTCAAATTGTTCCCTTCTCTATGGACCCATTATGTTTTTGAAAGTCGCTTGTTGTGATTATGCGAAGTATATTGATCGGTTCCTAGATCTATTGATCAGAGTATTGAACCGAATGGCACAGGAACATACTAAAACTCTCAGTGAATCAGCCAGTGGTCAGCATGATGGAGAGTTGTTATCTATTGGTCTGAATCTGGTAAAGAACCGACTCGGTAGTCTGAGCAAGGACTCACGAAGTTTACTTCTAGATAGAACTCTAGCGGAACTTATAGACAAAACCTCAGACATGAATGTCATGAAATCTATCCTTGATATGACAGATAACTGGGTTAGAGGTAAAGATACAGAGCTGGAGAATGCTCCAAATTTAGCTGAAAAAGGTTTGATCTTAGTGAGACTCATGCATCATGTCAACCGATTCCCAGACTTGAACTCACAATTCCTAGAACTCACCCTTTTCATTTACACAGATCCACGCTTGAAAAATTCACGACTTGTCTCGAAATTAAAACCCGCTTTCCTATCCGGACTTCTCAGTACAACGCCAGAATTACGAAGCAAATTCTTTCAAATATTGAATCAGTCCATTAGGAAATTCCTCTACGATCGACTCATGTATATCTTTAATTCTCAAAATTGGGAGCCCATGGGTTGTTCTAGTTGGTTACGACAGTGTATTGAACTGATTCTTGGATCAGCCATTCCTCACTCTGGAATCATATTAGCTGAAACATCGGGTATTCTACCTAGCATTAGTATGAATCCAGTAACTTCCCCCGTACAAACAACAACGAATGCTAAGAATACAGTTGATGTGGCATTTGAAAAGCTCATTGAAAAGTTTGAGGAAATTAACTCTAATGAAAAAGCTGAAGTATCAGAATTCTTACACTTGGAAAGTGAACTACTAGATTGTGAAAGTTTACTAACACGCCAAGTCAGGTTTTTAAACAAGGCCAAACAACACAAGACTGGAGACTTTCTCAAATGTATCTCCCACCTGTGCCACTTGGACTCTAGTCTAGCAGAACATGTGTGGCTTGATATGTTTCCTCAGTTATGGAGCATACTGAAGCAGTATCAGCAACAGACATTGGCCAGCACTATACTACCATTTACTGTGAGTGGCATTCATGTGAATCAGAAACAAGAGCATCCTTGTCCCATGAGCACAGTGTATGAAGCATTGATCTTGTGCTCTCCATCCCTCCCTATCAAACCTGCCATCATGACACATCTAGCTAAAGCTCATAGTCTGTGGCATCGAGTCACTATATCCTTTGAATCTCTGACAACTGAAGCATTCACCAAGCTTAGTGACAAAGAATCTCATGATAATACTTTGAGTCCTGATGAGCAGGAATTAATTGACGAATTAGCAGAAATGTATTGCTCACTCAAAGAAGAAGACTTGTGGGTTGGGCTCTGGCAAAAGAATGCTAGACATAAGGAAACACGAGAGGCTTTGGCCTATGAACAACAGGGTTTGTTTGAACAAGCGCTGAAAACCTATGAGAAAGCTATTATCAAGGGACGAGAGGAATATTACATTGATTCTACCACTCCGCTCAATCATGATTCTGAAACGATGCTATGGGAGCAACAACTCACCAGGTAATTCTTAGTTCTCCATTTTTTATTGGTCCGAGGGTCTAGGCCCAGGAAATTAAATAAGTAATGAAGTGAACGAAAGCAATTAAACATACCTACATTGACTACTAAACATAGTGGTTAGCGGTTAGGAAGGGAGTTCTAATAACAGTCGAGACATTGCGTTGTATCCTCATTTATTTATTAATTTGATAGAAAATGACTGGGGCATTAATCTCGGCCGTCGATCAACAAAATGAATCTATTTTGTTGAGGCCGTGTGGACGGTTCAGTCGACATCGACCCACGGCCGGTCGACTATGTGTGTACACACCTTAACGTTTCTTGGGGTGCGGCACCTGTTGATCTAACGGCAGTCAAGAGTCTATTAAACTTGGAATTTGTATATTTCTCAGGTGTTCAAAAGAGCTGAACCAGTGGAAAATGCTGCGCGACTACGGAAAAAGCACGAGTAGTGTCAATCCGTTCCTCATTCTGGACACGGCCTGGAAAGTGCCCCCCAATGAGTGGAAACTGATGAGAACCACTCTGGACCAGGTGGATTCGGACTGTCCCAAAGAATTACAGTGGAAGGTAAGCCGTATTTTATTATGTGACTTTTTTGATTCAACCAAGGAGATGTGAATTTTCAACTTCAACACCTTTTCTGCGAAAGCATATTCCATGGTGTTTACCTACAGAAATCCATGTATTAAAACATCTCCCTTAACATGAGAGACAGACTCTTTAATTCTTGGAATTTTTCATCAAAAAATAGCAAAATTTCACTCAGAGTTCCTCTTTCAGATGAAAATTGAAAATACATAAGTGGCCCCTTTCCAGCGTTTCCGAGAATGAACCTTATCTGTTTGGGATAAATTTGCCCCGGACGGGAATCGAACCCTTCCGATTGTTGTGTATTAGAGAATGCCATAGGCATTAACCCTACCCTTGATCAAACTTTATATTGTACCTTAATTTATGTTACCATTTGTATATAATTATTTATTTTGTGAATAAAGTTTGGTCCAATTGTTTGTTGTTTCATAATATATTTCCCTGTTCACAAGAAGCCCAAAGTGGCTGGGTTGTAAGGCAACCCTAACCTTGAGGGAAAATGCTGTTCGAATACGATTGTTGTATAATTTCCAGGTATCCTTGTATCACGGATATTTGGCCATATGTAACCCAGGCGAGCTGTCTGGATCGCAGCAAACCATTTCTTGTTCAGAACACGTAGAGACGGCAAGTACACATTGCATTCGACTCTGGAGAAGCTATCCTCGTGTTGTATCTCACATTCATATTCCTCTACTCCAGGCTTCACAACAGGTAATAATATTCTATTTATTATTATTATTTTTAAATTATGATTTATTATTAATATTTAAATTTAATGCATTCGGTCACAATATTCGATGGTCAGTGTCTGTCTGTAAACAAAATATCTCGTTAACAGTAAAAGCTAGAGACTTGAAATTTGGTATGTAGTCAGCAAATGTGATAAGGATGCAACACGAATCTTTTGGTTATGATCGATGCAACAGTTGGGGGCATCTCTACTGACTAATCATACCTACCCCCCCCCCCCCCCCCCTCTTTTTTTCCCATTTCGGACCAGATTTAGATGTAAGTTGGATTTAAGTTATATTGTAAACACTAAACACCCTTTGGTAATTTCCTACAGCAAATAAATATTCTATTCTGTATTCTACGGAATTTCATCCTCAACATTGTTTGAGAAATATAAACGGGCGGGAATCGAACCCGCGACCTAGCGCTTACAAGGAAGACGTGGTACCTAAACCTCTAAGCTAACCAGTCCTTATTAAATAGCGTTTTTAGGCTTCCCGTTTTTACACTCCTGATCTGATCGATCCTTTTGCTAACACAAACCTTCATTTACAATTATTTTGACTTGATCCATCGTATAACACAAATCTCATTTACTCTCGCCAGGTGAGTCGTGTATACCCTCAGGCTGTTTATCTACCAATCGCAATTTTGACTTGATCCATCGTATAACACAAATCTCATTTACTCTCGCCAGGTGAGTCGTGTATACCCTCAGGCTGTTTATCTACCAATCGTTTTAACCGCTTTTTAGCAGCTTTACTGACTAAACGTTAGAACGGTTAGAGAAATCGCTAAAGTTATGGAAGGAGACCAACAAAATTATACCTAAGAAACCCAGCTAAGCATAATTTATTACGGAAAGTCTTGTGATGTTCACACCAGATTTTTTCATTCCAGATTATAGAACTTCAAGAGGCCGCTCAAATCTATCAGAGCGCCCCGAATTCCCTCAACGACATGAATGCAACGGTCAAAACCTGGCGCACCAGATTGCCCGTCATCTCAGACAACCTGAGCCATTGGAGTGATGTGTTTATGTGGAGACAGCACCATTATCAGTTCGTAACTCAGCACTACGATGCACTCAAAGAGTCGGGTAACACAGGAAACCGCTCAATTCTAGGAGTGCATTCGTCTGCACAGGTTTGTTTGTTTTTTTTTTTTTTTTTTTTGTTTTTTTTTTCTTGTCCGTGGGATAGGCATGGCATCTTGTGTTGGGGTTGTTCTGCTTTTTGTTTGTTTTTTTTTTCGTGTCCGTGAGATAGGCATGGCATCTAGTGTTGGTGTTGTTCTGCACAGAAAAACTTGGGAGCTTTGACTCCCAAGTACTCCCAACCCGGAGTTACTGGGTTCGAATCCTGGCCGGGGCGGAAATTTTCAAACTTTTTCGTTCCCGGAACGGCATGTAAAGAATGTGCCTTGAAGGGCCGTATTTAAGGCGGGGGCCTAGGGGCCGCCCCCTTCCCCTCGAATTTCATTTTCCTCCTATACCTACTGTAGGACAGACTCCGAAAATTTGGAACATCCACTCCATTAAAGCTCCCCCCTGATTTGTTTAAAAAGTAGGTCAAACCTCTAGGGGTCTAGTAGCCAAGCCATGCAGCTTTGAAGGGAGTGCGTCTGCCTTGTAAGCGCTAGGCCGCGGGTTCGATTCCCGCCCCGGGTGGGTTTTATTCTGAACGGATAATGTTTGTTCTCGTAACGGCTGGCTTTCTCCTATCCTGTCTTCCTTCTCTTTCGAGATGATAAGACCAGTTACAGTTCCCTCTATCAAACCTCTAAAAAAAGTGTTTTAATTGGGATCTGTTTACAGGCGATTATTCAATTCGGCAAGATAGCTCGCAAGCACAACCTGACGTCGGTATGTTTGGAATCTCTGTTCGAGCTGTATCGAATACCTAGCGTGCCAATTGTTGATTGCTTTGAGAAGATTCGACAGCAAGTCAAGTGCTACGTACAAATGGCAACGTCCGAGGGAAAGGATCAGTTACAAGAGGTATGAATCTATGAATGATCCTGTGAATTTAAACAATGAATAAAGCGAATTTCTAAGGCCAGCCACTCACTATCAGGTAGACCTGACAGGTACACCTGATCAGGTCCGCCTGTCAGGTCAACCTGATACTTGATAAGCACACACACTATCAGGTAATCCGGAGAGGCCGACCTGATCAGGTGTACCTGTTAGGTCTACCTGATAGTGAATGGCTGGCCTAAGAAACATAGAGCCAGCGGCGATAGTGCGCTGAATCCCAATAGTTTTTTCCCAAAGGAAAAGATGATTAACACATATTGAAAATTTATTCATTAGGTTTTGGGCCTGATCAGTGATCATGCCTTTGGGCCAATTCACTGTACTTCTAGGGAAAAAATACTTAGTTTTGCAGGGTAAAAACAGATGAATTTTAAAGGGTCCTAAAAAGGTTCAGATGAGGTCTTGTGGATAAGTCTTGAACTTTACAGCAAAGGAAATAAATAATGATAACGATTACACCGAAAAAAATGCAACACTGAACAGCAGATTGAGAAAAACTAGGAGCGTTTCCCTGATTTTGTCATCGATATTTGTTCCTGGTGCTTAATCAAGTAATGTTTTTCAATTTCAGGGCTTAGAAGTAATCGAGCACACCAACTTGACATATCTAACCAAGGAAATGACTGCAGAGTTCTATGCTCTCAAGGGAATGTTGCTCGCACAAATAGGTAAGATTTATCACTAAATACAATCATATCATATCACTGAAGCAACGTTGCGCGTGGTTGGTATCCGGATGGGTGACCATCTGAGGAATCGCGTACTGCTGACTTTTCCCGGCCCCACTCCAGAGGGGTTGGATGGACTAATGTTATGTGCTGTCACTCTAGCCTAAGTTAAAATTTACTTTTAACTGTTCTTATTCTTATGTTAAATATTTGAAAAATAAATAAAGAAAACTATTTTTTTTTCTAACAAATATAATTAATAATAATAATAATAATAATAATAAAAAAAAAAAACTAAAGCTGATAGTTTCAAAGAATTGTTGATTTGTGCTTCAAATAGGTCCCACTAGTGATTCACATTGAAATTCGGACCCATGCAAAATTTCAGCTTCCCAGGGTGAACAGTAAAAAAAAATAAAAGGGTGGCCTGGGACTTTATGAACGGGCTGGACTGTGTGTATTTGATTTGTTTACTAACAAAGAGGCTTAATTTTGCTGGATAGCAGGCAAAGTGAATTGACATATTATCCCGATGTCTATAGTCAAATCTGAGCCCACGGCAGTGCGCCTGCCATTCCAAATTCCAGCAAATATTTAATAAAGGAAGAATATTTCTATTTCCTAAGGAATAATTGACATTGCTGTGTTCATCCATCAGTCACAGTATGGCAGCTTTTTTATTTATTATTATTTTGATTAGTAAATTATGTTCTTCTAAAATGATTCTGTATCTGTATTTAACTACACGGAGAACCTCATATTTATGTAGCAAGTGATAGTAGAGACTTCCTTCTACTTTACTATTTAAAATAACATTGAGTTTCGTTTGGTTCCAGACTCCCAAGAGACATCCAAACCTGACTCGGATCCAATCAGGGATACTCCAGCCATGAGACGATGTCTGAGTATTATGCAAACACAGAGAGAAATTGATCCTCCCGTTATGATAGCACTCAAGACTATTGTAGATCAGGTAATTTCTAAAAATCAAGTTAAATTAGGAACTATGTATTTGTGGTAAAGCGGAAACTCTTTACAACTTTTGTATGTATCACAGCATTACTAATGCTGGGGTTTATCTACTCGGGATTGAGATGAAACAAGGATTTCCCTACAGTTAATAGCCAGGTCACCCTCGGATTGAACTCAATCCTGAGACAATCCTCGCCCTCCCCCCCTAAATACAGCCCTGCTGCCAAGGTCTTATCGTCCCGAAATCTAAGAGAAAAGGAAGACAAGATAGGAGAAAGCCAGCCGTTCCGAGAACGCACACTATCCGTTCAGGATAAAATCCGCTCCGGACGGGAATATTATATTGTATTCTATTTTCAACAGATGTCCTGGTTCCGTGAAAGTTGGAACGAGCAGGTGCTTCGTCAAGTTAGAATGGCTCTGGCTAAATGTTACGGCATTGCTTTCGATAAGAAGGATAACGTACGAGATGCTGTCATCACGGCTCACACGTTTAATTAAGACATGTATGGCTGATAGAAGAGATATTTTCTGTATTTTATCATCACCTTTCGGCTCTAGCTAAAGCCGCAACGACAACACCAAGTCCTTTCGTCTTAAGACCCTTTCAATCACTCTAGGTCGATCCAACGAAGCGAACAAGGCGTTCTGCATGGCAGTGGAGAAGCACGATGTTCTAGTAAAGGCGTGGGCCCTGTGGGGAGACTATATGGAGGCCGAGTTCACCTCCTCCTCCCCCTTGAACACGGCACTGGGGGTAGCAGCCATCACGTGCTTCCTACATGCCTGTAGACATCAGAATGAACCGAAGTCTCGCAAGTATTTGGCCAAGGTAAGTAAAGGTAGAAACCACCATCACGTCACGTCACGTCACATGATCTCATGGAAAGTCAGAAAAATGTAGTTCAAAGGAAAGCCACACCACTATCACGTCACGTGAGCTCACGAGTCTGGGCCACTCCTTCAAATCTTCTAAAGTTCTGGGTCACCCTAGACAGCTTGAGGAGTAGCTGCTTCTTAAGTGCTAGGTCTCGGGTTCGATTCCCGTCCGGGGCAAACTTTATCCTAAACAGATATGGTTCGGTCTTTTAATGGCTGGCTTTTTCCTATCCTATCCTCCTTCTCTCTTAAATTTTTAGGGACGATAATACCTCCGTTGCGTTGGTACAGTTCTCTCTGTTTTCCTTATGAAATAATACCTAGTTAAAACTGTGTGATAATCAAAAATCAACAATATTTATACCTTGAATTTGGTTCTTTTTCCTCCAGGTCTTCTGGCTACTCACGTTCAACACTCCGAAGTCCGCCGACCCCCAGGATAGAAACGTAAACCCCACGCTCATGGATGCTTTGGACATGTATTCAGTGGGTATGCCACCCATCCAGTGGCTATCCTGGATACCTCAGCTCCTCACTTGTCTTGGAATGAGTAGCGGAGCACCCATCAAGGACCTGTTGACTCAAGTAAGTGTCTCGGTAGTGTAGTGATCGAGTGAGCCTGGTAATCAGGAGGGCGTGGGTTCAATCCCAGCCGAGGTATGGAATTTTATCATTAACATCATCAAGGATATATCGACTCAAATAAGTATCTGCCTCGGTGGTGTAGTGGTCAAGACGCTCGCCTGGTAATCAGGAGGGCGTGGGTTCAATCCCAGCCGAGGTATGGAATTTTATCAGGAGACAGCCAAGCGTTTCCTTCATTTCAGTGTCCCTCGCGTGGTACCAATCTCTGCAGAGTTCCGACTGGTTGAAGATAATCCTGCCTCTCTATCTCTTCTAGATATCTACAAGTCTTGTATCCCCAACAAAACAGAGGTGGATACACCTGTGATGAAATACTATGAGCGTCTTGGTACATATCAAAGTTCTGCTCCAGTAACACAGCAAGGTCTACTTGACATTTATCGTGATGTTCAGGGCACGTTAGTCCCCCCGACCATGCTGACATCATGGGCTATAGACACGTTCCAGTCTGCCACGGATTACTGGACATTCAGGAAGATGGCAACATTACAACTCGCCCTGGCTTGTTTTTCCGAGTATGTGTTTCATCTGACACGTCTCAACCCAGATATGATCTACCTACACCAAGACTCTGGTCTGCTTAATATTTCCTACTTCAAGTTTGACATGAACGAAGCTACAGGACAGCTCCATACTGACAAGCCTGTACCGTTCCGTCTGACGCCAAACATTGTCCATTTCCTCACGAGGATTGGTGTGGACGGAGCGTTGAGTGCAAGTATTGTGGCCGTGGCGCGATGTCTGAGTCAGCCAAACTATCAGGTCCCTGCCATACTCAAAGCAATCCTACGCGATGAAATGATCGCGTTTCAGAAGAAGATTCAGGATCTGCATTATGACGTCATACAAGAGGATCCTCCTGATGTACCAGGGGAGATAACGATCACCATGGTAACGCGTGCAGTGGTTGCTATAACAACTAGACTCAATACATTAGCCCAGGTAGATGCCCCTGTATCACAAGTAGATGAATTGATTAAAACTGCACAGGATCCAAATAATCTCTGCATGATGGATCCATGCTGGATGCCTTGGCTGTAAGCGTCTGGACTTGCTATGTATGTACAGTTTGGCTGTAAGCATCTCAACTTGCTGTGTATGTCGTACTACTGTGTACGTACAGTTGTACAGTCATAGAGAACCAGGACGATTACAGTGATTGTAAAATCAAGTGAAGTATATCTGGTAACATATTTCACCCTTCAAAGATACAGAATCAAAATTTTACTATCATCTTTATGACTGTTCATACTTCATACCATTTGCATTCTGAGGCTCGTATTGCAGTTCCAATTTTGGTCTCTTGTTCTCTACTCATAGGTTTTTAGTGCTGTGATATTATTTTTTTTATTGTTTGAAAGTTTTCGCCCTGATAGGGGACCTTTACAGGTAGGTTCCAACAATTCAATAATACCGTGTTGTTTCAAGGAGTATGGAGTACCTACCCATTCCTAAATGACCATTTACCCACTCATCACTATTATCGTATTGTTATAGGTAAGGTAGGTAGGTAAGTACCTACTAGAATTTGGCAGGATATTGTTCAACTTATTGTATAGTTAATTTTAATTATTTAATAAAATTCTGTACGCCTTGACGGTGTATTACATTTTAGACATTGTCTTGTTACTATTTTTTATGAATAGAAAGCGCTAGTTCGCAGGTTCGATTCCCGCCCAGGGCGGATTTTATGATGATGAGGCCTCTATTGTTCCAGTTTTCTCTACCAAACCCTCTTCAGATTTCAGCCAATTAACTGCAAAATTTAAGTGAGTAGCAGATGCCTCTCCTTTATTGTCACTCATCCAAATACGCACCAGGTAAAACGTTACTTAACAAAAAGGGCTTTCAAAAGCGGCAACACTGCATTGATACGCGGGAAATTTTCCGCAGTGCTGGGGATTTTTGTCGGGGACGGGAAAAATGTAACCTGAAGTTCCCTTGATTTTAAACTTTGGCGGGAATTTTTTAATGTTCTTGCGGGAATATTTCATTGTCCCGGGGGAATTTTCGATACCGCCAATCAAAGTACGGCAACACTGTAGTTTTAAAACTTTTAAAAGTGGTAAACAAAAAAAAAAAAAAAAAAAAAAAATTCGGAAAGAATGGAAAAGTTTTGTGAAAAAATTGGAATATTTTAAAAGGAAGAGGAAAGTTCATGGATATTTCATGGCATGTCAACTCTAGAGGCTTGATAGACACTAGAAGATTAAAATCCAGGTGTTAAAAACCCACCTTTTAACAAGACAGCGCTACTTTTAATCACACACTTCAAGTACTTCTAAGGTAAGTTGGTAAAATAAAACTTTAACAAGAAGTAAATTTACAGAGAAAGTCATTTCACTTGCCCTGATAGGTGTGTTTGGTAATATCTACCATAGGCACAAGTAATCAGAAACAGCCCATGTACTGAGAAACAAAAAATTGGCTTAATCTGATGGTAAAATAAACACTACCAGCTGGCTACAGCAAGCTGCATTCCTGAATGTAACCTGAAGCATTTACCTTTTTTCCCCGCAGTTCATTTCAGTATGTAAACAAGCCAACACAAAGATGAATAACATAGGCCCGAGAAAAGCTGCAGATCCCATTTATCTTCAGCGACTAGAACAAGCTGTGAGTGTTCAGCCTCTTGTCAATGAAATTGAGGCTTTGTATTTCAATAAGTAAGTATGCTTCATATCCTGTTATTATCTATTCATTAGTAAATGGCTTGTAAAAAAGTCCTTGTATTTCCCCGTCAGTGAGTATAGTGTATGGTAAGGAGAGAATACTTAATAAGCAAATTGCTTTGCTCATTGATCTGTTCAGGTGTATTTTCCTTTTAGAAATGGAAATGATTTCCCCTCTTTAAGATGGCATTTTTTCAATGGGCTCTACCATGCCTAAAGATGGGAAATAAGCTTCAGAAGAGAATAAATTATTTCAGTTTCCAAAAGGAAAATGTTATTTTAATATTCTTATTTTAAAAATTTAAGAAATTCTTGTTTTAAGAATGAATCTTAAGAATTTCTTGTAAAGTACCTACTTCAATACTGGTGTGATTTTATTTCTTGATGCAGGTCCATAGATGAAGATCCTGATAAGACAGAGTCGAGCGACTCTGATTCAGACTCGGCTTATCTCACTCGTATGAAGAAACAATGGAAAGTCCTGTATCAAGCTGCAGGTAATTAAAATAGCTTATACTAGTGGTTTTATGAATTGTAGAACTCTCAGAAAGAAGAACTCTATGGGACCCAAAGGTCTTATTGAGCCCAAAATCCAGTGAGAAAATTCTCACCTGATTCCCATTTCCATTGGGAAATTCCCAATCTTTATCCTAAACAGATAAGGTTTTTTCTTGATACAGCTGGCTTCCTCCTATTTTGTCTTCCTCTCTTAAATTTTGACACAGTAAAATCTCCACTGTTACAAATCCCTCTATCAATCTCCACTGTTACAGATCCCTCTATTCAATCAGACCTTTTGAGGTGTCAGAAGGTCTGAAAAATCAAATGAGAAAATGTCCTTTACTCATGTGTTGAATATTTCCAACTGTAATGTAAGGTATTGAGAGGAATATTTATGATGCATTTGAAACTCCTTTCATGACTATGTTTCATCCTTACAGATCGACGAGCTGACAAGGTATTCCCATTGGGAAATTCCCAATCTTTATCCTAAACAGATAAGGTTTGTTCTTGATACAGCTGGCTTCCTCCTATTTTGTCTTCCTCTCTTAAATTTTGACACAGTAAAATCTCCACTGTTACAAATCCCTCTATCAATCTCCACTGATACAGATCCCTCTATTCAATCAGACCTTCTGAGGTGTCAGAAGGTCTGAAAAATCAAATGAGAAAATGTCCTTTACTCATGTGTTAAATATTTCCAACTGTAATGTAAGATTGTAAGGTATTGAGAGGAATATTTATGATGCATTTGAAACTCCTTTCATGACTATGTTTCATCCTTACAGATCGACGAGCTGACAAGGAGCAACTGTTTAACTTCTCTCACATTGGTCATGACAGGGAATGGCTCAAGAATGTTCTGCTATCGGACACTAGTGACTCGGATAGTGACAGTGATTGTTACGATATCAATCGCATGCTGCAGGATCATGTACGGCAGAAGAAAATCAGACGCAAGTACTATCAGGAACCTAGCAAGGTAAATATCTTGAGCTAGTAATGATAGTGAGATTTTGTACCAAGGATTTTTTTTTTGCCATGCAAAGGGTCCCCAGTTCGATTCCTAGAGTTAAAAAAAGAAAGAAAAAAATACTGTGGAATGAGCATGCTATGACACAGACCGTGTGAGTGAATGTATAATGTATTGTTGTTTCATTGCTACGAAATAAAAGCAGTAAAACCCATAAGGTTAACAAAGAGCACTCTTTGTTCCTGTGTGCAAACTTTAGATCACTAGGCATTGATTAGTTTTTTTATTTATTTGTATTTTGTTTTTCAATTCTCAGGCAAAACGTTGCATGTACTACAGTGTAGGTTTACTTTCCACCAATGATCTGTATAAGGAAAGACAGAGGAGAAGTCATGATGGCGAGAAGAAAAGGGAGGAGGGCACCAGCGGGAAGAGCAAGACAGAATCAGGAAGTAGCAGTAGTAAGAAGCATAGGAAGTCGAATAAACAAGTAAGTGTTTCGTTTTTCCTCACCATAAGTTTCAGCAATATGACATAGGAACGCTATCGACTGCACTGTTTTCCCAAGACCCATTTCATCGCCACTGCTATCAGCGCAGGTTCTGAAAGTTTAGCGAAGCGCGCGCAAAAAACAATGCAAGATCCTGCCTTCCAGAAGATGAAAAGTCAATTCATGCAGGATTTCGACTTCAAAGTGCCAGGTGCTACTAAACTACATAACCTCATAGGCAAACTGAAGAAGTGGATAAAAATCTTGGAAGCTAAGAACAAACGATCGCCACAAAGTTTTCTCATTGAAGAGAACTGTCGCTACCTGAGTAACTTTAACCTGCAGACAGCGGAGATAGAACTACCTGGTGAATATCTATCACCCAAACATTCACACTACTATGTGTGTATATCCAAGTTTATGCCGCGAGTAGAAGTTGTACAGAAACATCATAGTGCAGCAAGGAGACTGTATATCCGCGGACACAATGGTAAGGTCTACCCTTACCTGGTTATGAATGATTCTGGACTTATAGATTCAAGACGAGATGAGAGAGTGTTACAGCTGTTACGTATGCTGAATTATTACCTTTCCAAACAGAAGGAGACAGCCAAGCGTTTCCTTCATTTCAGTGTCCCTCGCGTGGTACCAATCTCTGCAGAGTTCCGACTGGTTGAAGATAATCCTGCCTCTCTATCTCTTCTAGATATCTACAAGTCTTGTATCCCCAACAAAACAGAGGTGGATACACCTGTGATGAAATACTATGAGCGTCTTGGTACATATCAAAGTTCTGCTCCAGTAACACAGCAAGGTCTACTTGACATTTATCGTGATGTTCAGGGCACGTTAGTCCCCCCGACCATGCTGACATCATGGGCTATAGACACGTTCCAGTCTGCCACGGATTACTGGACATTCAGGAAGATGGCAACATTACAACTCGCCCTGGCTTGTTTTTCCGAGTATGTGTTTCATCTGACACGTCTCAACCCAGATATGATCTACCTACACCAAGACTCTGGTCTGCTTAATATTTCCTACTTCAAGTTTGACATGAACGAAGCTACAGGACAGCTCCATACTGACAAGCCTGTACCGTTCCGTCTGACGCCAAACATTGTCCATTTCCTCACGAGGATTGGTGTGGACGGAGCGTTGAGTGCAAGTATTGTGGCCGTGGCGCGCCCCATGTCTATAGTCAAATCTGAGCCCACGGCAGTGCGCCCACCATTCCAAATTCCAGCAAATAATTAATAAAGGAAGAATATTTCCTAAGGAATAATTGACATTGCTGTGTTCATCCATCAGTCACAGTATGGCAGCTTTTTTATTTATTATTATTTTGATTAGTAATTTAACTACATGGAGAACCTCATATTTATGTAGCAAGTAATAGTAGAGACTTCCTTCTACTTTACTATTTAAAATAACCTTGAGTTTCGCTTGGTTCCAGACTCCCAAGAGACATCCAAACCTGACTCGGATCCAATCAGGGATACTCCAGCCATGAGACGATGTCTGAGTATTATGCAAAGAATTTTGGGAGGTACTCAAAATTTTGGAGGGCCCCCCCAGGGGGACCCACTTTAAAATCTTAAATGAGAACCCCCTACTTGTGATATATCAAATACCCCCTACTTGTGATATAAGGCCTTAAAGAACGTAGTACTTTGGTACAAGTTTGAGCTCGATCCGACAATAACCAGGGTCGGAGCTATGGCCTATTCAAATTTCCATTTTTTCCATGTTCTCCCGCCAATAGGGGAAGCACCAAAAATGGGAAATTCATATCGATTGTGTGTCCCACTAGTGATTCACATTGAAATTCGGACCCATGCAAAATTTCAGCTTCCCAGGGTGAACAGTACAAAAATTAAAAGGGTGGCCTGGGACTTTATGAACGGGCTGGACTGTGTGTATTTGATTTGTTTACTAACAAAGAGGCTTAATTTTGCTGGATAGCAGGCAAAGTGAATTGACATATCCCCATGTCTATAGTCAAATCTGAGCCCACGGCAGTGCGCCCACCATTCCAAATTCCAGCAAATAATTAATAAAGGAAGAATATTTCCTAAGGAATAATTGACATTGCTGTGTTCATCCATCAGTCACAGTCTGGCAGCTTTTTTTATTTATTATTATTTTGATTAGTATATGTTCTTCTAAAATGATTCTTGAGCCACATTTAACTACATGGAGAACCTCATATTTATGTAGCAAGTAATAGTAGAGACTTCCTTCTACTTTACTATTTAAAATAACCTTGAGTTTCGCTTGGTTCCAGACTCCCAAGAGACATCCAAACCTGACTCGGATCCAATCAGGGATACTCCAGCCATGAGACGATGTCTGAGTATTATGCAAACACAGAGAGACATTGATCCTCCCGTTATGATAGCACTCAAGACTATTGTAGATCAGGTAATTTCTAAAAATCAAGTTAAATTAGGAACTATGTATTTGTGGTAAAGCGGAAACTCTTTACAACTTTTGTATGTATCACAGCATTACTAATGCTGGGGTTTATCTACTCGGGATTGAGATGAAACAAGGATTTCCCTACAGTTAATAGCCAGGTCACCCTCGGATTGAACTCAATCCTGAGACAATCCTCGCCCTCCCCTCCCTAAATACGGCCCTGCTGCCAAGGTCTTATCGTCCCGAAATCTAAGAGAAAAGGAAGACAGGATAGGAGAAAGCCAGCCGTTCCGAGAACGCACACTATCCGTTCAGGATAAAATCCGCTCCGGGCGGGAATATCATATTGTATTCTATTTTCAACAGATGTCCTGGTTCCGTGAAAGTTGGAACGAGCAGGTGCTTCGTCAAGTTAGAATGGCTTTGGCTAAATGTTACGGCATTGCTTTCGATAAGAAGGATAACGTACGAGATGCTGTCATCACGGCTCACACGTTCAATTTTGTCAACAAGCTTATCTCGACGTTTGGTATTGGTATAGGTAAGCGATTCCTCTTATATATTCTTGAGAATGCATTGCAACGGTCAATACATTAATTAGACTTACTTTATCTTTTACCGCGGTTGCTCTACTACCCAACCTCTTCTGGGCTTTCAACATAGCAACGAGTGCCATGATAAAATAAACTCCGATTCTTCTGGCTCTGGTTCAATTTTCGGCAGAGTGAACATTTTTTCGAGTCCCTAATTCTACTTTTCAGAGCAAAAGCGAGACACATCGTAATGATTTCGTGTTTCAATTTAGCAAAGCAGCTTTATTTGATTTAAAATTAATCACCAGTAATTTTTTCTCTACACAAAATTGTGCGAGGGTATTTTATTGTTTATTAAAACAGACAGACATGTCACGTCAGAATCTATAAGTACGTTGAAATTAATCATTTTAATTAATCTCTTTAATTTAAACAAGGATTTCCCTATAGTTAATAGCCAGGTCACCCTCGGATTGAACTCAATCCTGAGACAATCCTCGCCCTCCCCCCCTAAATACAGCCCTGCTGCCAAGGTCTTATCGTCCCGAAATCTAAGAGAAAAGGAAGACAAGATAGGAGAAAGCCAGCCGTTCCGAGAACGCACACTATCCGTTCAGGATAAAATCCGCTCCGGACGGGAATATTATATTGTATTCTATTTTCAACAGATGTCCTGGTTCCGTGAAAGTTGGAACGAGCAGGTGCTTCGTCAAGTTAGAATGGCTCTGGCTAAATGTTACGGCATTGCTTTCGATAAGAAGGATAACGTACGAGATGCTGTCATCACGGCTCACACGTTTAATTTTGTCAACAAGCTTATCTCGACGTTTGGTATTGGTATAGGTAAGCGATTCCTCTTACATATTCTTGAGAGTGCATTGCAACGGTCAATACATTAATTAGACTTACTTTATCTTTTACCGCGGCTGCTCTACTACCCAACCTCTTCTGGGCTTTCAACATAGCAACGAGTGCCATGATGACATAAACTCCGATTCTTCTGGCTCTGGTTCAATTTTCGGCAGAGTGAACATTTTTTCGAGTCCCTACTTCTACTTTTCAGAGCAAGAGCGAGACACATCGTAATGAATTCGTGTTTCAATTTAGCAAAGCAGCTTTATTTGATTTAAAATTAATCACCAGTAATTTTTTCTCTTCACAATTGGGCGAGGGGATTTTATTGTTTATTAAAACAGACAGACATGTCACGTCAGAATCTATAAGTACGTTGAAATTAATCATTTTAATTAATCTCTTTAATTTTGGTTTTTATTTCAGAAAATGTCAACTCTGAGAAAACCACTGCTATCAGCGCAGGATCTGAAAGTTTAGCGAAGCGCGCGCAAAAAACCATGCAAGATCCTGCCTTCCAGAAGATGAAAAGTCAATTCATGCGGGATTTCGACTTCAAAGTGCCAGGTGCTACTAAACTACATAACCTCATAGGCAAACTGAAGAAGTGGATAAAAATCTTGGAAGCTAAGAACAAACGATCGCCACAAAGTTTTCTCATTGAAGAGAACTGTCGCTACCTGAGTAACTTTAACCTGCAGACAGCGGAGATAGAACTACCTGGTGAATATCTATCACCCAAACATTCACACTACTATGTGTGTATATCCAAGTTTATGCCGCGAGTAGAAGTTGTACAGAAACATCATAGTGCAGCAAGGAGACTGTATATCCGCGGACACAATGGTAAGGTCTACCCTTACCTGGTTATGAATGATTCTGGACTTATAGATTCAAGACGAGATGAGAGAGTGTTACAGCTGTTACGTATGCTGAATCATTACCTTTCCAAACAGAAAGAGACAGCCAAGCGTTTCCTTCATTTCAGTGTCCCCCGCGTGGTACCAATCTCTGCAGAGTTCCGACTGGTTGAAGATAATCCTGCCTCTCTATCTCTTCTAGATATCTACAAGTCTTGTATCCTCTACCAATCCGCACCATGTACAATACGCTCAAGATAGAACAGCGAGCCCGATACAAGCTATCAGAACAGAGTGGAAAACCTGTGAGTATTGTCGTCAAACATGTACCAACTTTTACTCCTAATAGACCACTTGCGCTTACTAAGGTGAGGTTTCGAAGTTAAAGAGCAAAAAAAAGAGAGAAACTGAGGAATTTTTCTTTTTCTTCTACGACTTCTAGATCCCGAGATAAACAGATTTAAATACCGGATCCCGAGATAAACAGATTTAAAACTTATTTACTGACGTCACGGCATACGCTCCCGTACGCGATGACGTCACATTATAGTTTTCCCTAAACTTAGAGTAATAATGGTTTTTTTTTTTTCATAATTTTCAGGTGGACCCAGTCAATTCTATGAACTCACATCAACAACCTTCGCCAAGTAAGTTCTACTTTCTAATTAGAGCATACATACAGTCCGTTCATAAAGTCCCAGGCCACCCTTTTGTGTTTTTACTGTTCACCCTGGGAAGCTGAAATTTTGCATGCAGCACTTGATTTTGATGAAGAATTTTGGGAGGTACTCAAAATTTTGGAGGGCCCCCCCAGGGGCGGCCCCAAGGGGACCAACTTTAAAATCTTAATTGAGAACCCCCTACTTGTGATATATCAAATCATAGGCCTTAAAAAACGTAGTACTTTGGTACAAGTTTGAGCTCGATCCAACAATAACCAGGGTCGGAGCTATGGCCTATTCAAATTTCCATTTTTTCCATGTTCTCCCGCCAATAGGGGAAGCACCAAAAATGGGAAAATCATATAATGGAGCCATTTGTTCTAAGCTGACAGTCTAAATAAAGCACTAGGTACTTATACTTATAACAGGAGTTCTTATCCCAAGCTGCCCGTAGTGGTCTCTTTTCTTCTCGCCATCATGACTTCTCCTCTGTCTTTCCTTATACAGATCATTGGTGGAAAGTAATCCTACACTGTAGTACATGCAACGTTTTGCCTGAGAATTGAAAAACAAAATACAAATAAATAAAAAACTAATCACTAGGCATTGATTAGAGTGCTCTTTGTTAACCTTATGGGTTTTACTGCTTTTATTTCGTAGCAATGAAACAACAATACATTCACTCACATGGTCTGTGTCATAGCATGCTCATTCCGTAGTATTTTTTTCTTTCTTTTTTTAACTCTAGGAATTGAACTGGGGACCCTTTGCATGGCAAAAAAAAAAGTTTCCTTTTCCTTGGTACAAAATCTCACTATCATTACTAGCTCAAGATATTTACCTTGCTAGGTTCCTGATAGTACTTGCGTCTGATTTTCTTCTGAAAATAAATAAAAAACTAATCAATGGCCTAGTTGCCTAGTGATCTAAAGTTTGCACACAGGAACAAAGAGTGCTCTTTGTTAACCTTATGGGTTTTACTGCTTTTATTTTGTAGCAATGAAACAACAATACATTATACATTCACTCACATGGTCTGTGTCATAGCATGCTGATTCCATAGTATTTTTTTCTTTCTTTTTTTAACTCTAGGAATCAAACTGGGGACCCTTTGCATGGCAAAAAAAAAAAAAAAAATCCTTGTTAAAAAATATCACAATTCATTTTAAAATTAATGGAATACAATTCGTTTATGTTACCCGTGTAAGAGCGACTGTTTGAACAGTCTCCAAGGATACTCCTAACTCCAGCCATTCACTATCATTGATGTACCTGTCAGGTGCCTAAGGCAACAAAGGCGAGGAAGCCCGCCTACTGCTGGAGTAGAGGGACTTTAAAATTAAGGGAATACAATTCGTTTATGTTACCCGTGTAAGAGCGACTGTTTGAACAGTCTCCAAGGATACTCCTAACGCCAGCCATTCACTATCATTGATGTACCTGTCAGGTGCCTAAGGCAACAAAGGCGAGGAAGCCCGCCTACTGCTGGAGTAGAGGGACTTTTCAGCCTTATTGTGAGCAGAATAAATAAGCATTAATACTATTGGGTACTCACGTTCATCAATACTGGTCTTGTTCTCAGCATGACTCTCAATGTCTTTGGAGAACCACTCGTTGAATTCATCATGTGAGTCGAACATGGACGGCATAATGAAGTGCAGAAGTGCCCACAGCTCTGCCATGCTGTTCTGAATAGGAGTGCCTGATAGTAGAAGACGATTACGACACGAGAACCCCAGGAGTAACTTCCAACGCATACTGCAAGGTGAAAATATAATATGTAGGTGAAAATATGGTGAAACTAGTTAGAAAAGAAATGGACAATGTGTACAAGACAATGCAGCATGAATAAAATTAGAACCATGTAATCAAAAGTCAACAAAAGTCATTATTTCTTCAGAGTTTTTTCACAACTTTCAACATCGTGAAACCCCCAATCCTTTCAACACCGTGAGATAGGTGCCATTCCTAACTCACGGACATGGAATTTAAGTCCACAACTTTTGTGGATATCACCACATCACTAAGTGCCTCCTTTGCAATCAGTTACCATTTTCATCAATCTTTTTACACTGGTAAAGCCACCACTATTCATACCTACTAATCCAATTAGACCCGGGATCTCGAGAAACCTTAATAGAGGTTGCTAAATTAGATTTATGTATTCCACTCTATTTAAATAAAACTAACCTGGACGAGCTCTTGATAGCTTGCGCATCGTGGGACGGGTCGATGTACGAAGCCTCTCTACCACCTTTCTGTAAATTTGTACAAAAATAATGTAGGTAAGATCAATCAATGCATCCATCGTGGGACGGGTCAATGTACGAAGCCTCTCTACCAATTTCGATCTTTGTACCTCTGTTCCCTCTCGATATCATTCAGGTAAGAATACACGTTTATATCAACTATAGCTTGCGCCTCATCCAGAATGAGATACTGCCACTTGATCCGATTGAAGTACTTGAAATCTGACACCACCAACTGATAACTCGTGATCACCACATGGAAACTCGCGTCTTTCGTGTGCAAATTCTTCATGTCCCAGAACTGTCGCAGGATTTTCCGCTCCTGAGGGCTGCCCCAGTAGGGAACCACTTTGAAATCAGGTACGAAGCGTTCCATTTCCTGCTGCCAGTTGTGTAACGTGGAGGCTGGGGAAATGATAAGGAATGGGCCCCATACGTCTGAAATCGAATAGGGTAGAATATTGGGCTTTGAATAATAATAAGAATAGGGATTGGTACATTGAACAAACGTCAAATAACGAGATACATAAGGAAAACTTAAGCCTAGGACAACACATTGAGATAATCAATAATTAATCTTAATCAACCAATCAGAATACCTACAGCATTTGAATTCTAATTGGTTGATGAACATTTATCAAAGTCTGGTCCCGGCCTTGCAACTTGCTGTGTATGTCGTACTACTGTATATGTACAGTTGTACAGTCATAGAGAACCAGGACGATTACAGTGATTGTAAAATCAAGTGAAGTATATCTGGTAAAATATTTCAAAGATACCAGAATCAAAATTTTACTATCATCTTTATGACTATTCATGTATTCATACTTCATACCATTTGCATTCTGAGGCTCGTATTGCAGTTCCAATTTTGGTCTCTTGTTCTCTACTCATAGGTTTTTAGTGCTGTGATATTATTTTTTTTTATTGTTTGAAAGTTTTTGCCCTGATAGGGGACCTTTACAGGTAGGTACCAACAATTCAATAATACCGTATTGTTTCAAGGAGTATGGAGAACCTACCCATTCCTAAACGACCATTTACCCACTCATCATTATTTTCGTAATGTTATAGGTAGGTACGTACCTACCTACTAGAATTTGGCAGGATATTGTTCAACTTATTGTATAGTTAATTTTAATTATTTAATAAAATTCTGTACGCCTTGACGGTGTATTACATTTTAGAGATCGTCTTTTTACTATTTTTTATCAATTGAAAGCGCTAGTTCGCGGGTTCGATTCCCGGCCAGGGCGGATTTTATGATGACGAGGCCTCTATTGTTCCAGTTTTCTCTACCAAACCCTCTTCAGATTTCAGCCAACAGCCAATTAAATGCAAAATTTAAGTGAGTTGCAGTGATGCCTCTCCTTTATTGTCACGCATCCAAATACGCACCACGTAAAACGTAGCTTAACAAAAAGGGCTTTCAAAAGCGGCAACACTGCATTGATACGCGGGAAATTATCCGCAGTGCTTGGGATTTTTGTCGGGGACGGGAAAAATGTAACCTGAAGTTCCCTTGATTTTAAACTTTGTTGGGAATTTTTTTTAATGTTCCTGCGGGAATATTTCATTGTCCCGGGGAATTTTCGATACCGCCAATCAAAGTACGGCAACACTGTAGTTTTAAAAGTGGTAAATGGTAAACAAAAAATTGAAATTTGGAAAGAATGGGAAAGTTTTGTGAAAAAATTGGAATATTTTAAAAGGAAGAGGAAAGTTCATGGATATTGCATGGCATGTCAACTCTAGAGGCTTGATAGACATTAGAAGATTAAAATCCAGGTGTTAAAAACCCACCTTTTAACAAGACAGCCTTACTTTTAATCACACACTTCAAGAAGTATGTACTTCTAAGGTAAGTTGGTTAAATAAAACTTTAACCTTTAACGAGAAGTAAATTTACAGAGAAAGTCATTTCACTTGCCCTGATAGGTGTGTTTGGCAATATCCACCATAGGCACAAGTAATCAGAAACAGCCCATGTACCTACTGAGAAACAAAAAATTGGCTTAATCTGATGGTAAAATACACACACTACCAGCTGGCTACAGCAAGCTGCATTCCTGAATGTAACTTTGGATTTAACTAATTTGAAAAGAAGGTACAATTTTATGCCATCACTAATATTTGTCTAACATTTACCTTTTTTCCCCCGCAGTTCATTTCAGTATGTAAACAAGCCAACACAAAGATGAATAACATAGGCCCGAGAAAAGCTGCAGATCCCATTTATCTTCAGCGACTAGAACAAGCTGTGAGTGTTCAGCCTCTTGTCAATGAAATTGAGGCTTTGTATTTCAATAAGTAAGTATGCTTCATATCCTGTTATTATCTATCCATTAGTAAATGGCTTGTAAAAAATGTCCTTGTATTTCCCCCTCAGTGAGTATAGTGTATGGTAAGGAGAGAATACTTAAGTAATAAGCAAATTGCTTTGCTCATTGATCTGTTCAGGTGTATTTTCCTTTTAGAAATGGAAATGATTTCCCCTCTTTAAGATGGCATTCCCAATTAAACATGGCTGGAGATCATCACCATGGTGTATGTCTGATAAAAGAGATATTTCCTCTATTTTGTCATCACCTTTCGGCTATAGCTAAAGCCGCTACAACAATTTGTATTTCAGTGAAACTCAGAAAGCTCTCATAATGGACAACGTACGTCATGCGGTGGAAGTAGAAAAGCAGAGGTCTCAGCAGTTTGGTAGCACCACACCCTCCTTCTCCACAGAAGTAGAGAGACCCCAGCCTGGACTATTCAGAGGCAATCTCAAGCATTACCAACTGAAAGGCATGAACTGGTTGGCCAACCTGTATGATCAGGTGAGTTTTGTTCCCGATGTAACTGCTAAGGTTTTATCTTCCCGAAAGCGAAGAAAGAACGAAGACGGGATAAGAAAAAGCCAGCCGTTCAGAGAACGAATCTTATCTCTGTGGGAAATCCTGCCCCGGCGGGAATCGAACCCGCGATCCAGCGCTACAAGGCAGACGCTCTACTCTCCAAGCTGGGCATGTTGACTCCCTGATAAGAAAGCCATGTTGTGATTGAGGCTTTGACGATTCTATGGTTGATAGTTTTCTATTTCTAGTGCTTCTTGTTCTCTTTCATCGATTGTTGCCTAGGTATTTTATTATTTTATCCTCTTTTTCCGCAGGGCATCAATGGAATTTTAGCGGATGAAATGGGTCTTGGGAAAACAGTGCAGTCGATAGCGTTCCTATGTCATATTGCTGAAACTTATGGTGAGGAAAAACGATCATTATCATTATTGTACCTATCAGACCAAAATTCTGCCTTATAAAACCTATACCGTTTTTAGTATAATCGGAGACGGATTTAGCAGCATTTTCTCTAAAGAGGTATCTGTCTCCCTCTCGCTATGAGACCTCTTGACTCGAAATTTTTTTTGTTCTTCAAGGCCGGGACCAGACTTTGATAAATGTTCATCAACCAATTAGAATTCAAATGCTGTAGGTATTCTGATTGGTTGATTAAGATTAATAATTATTGATTATCTCAATGTGTTGTCCTAGGCTTGAGCTTTCCGTATGTATCTTGTTAACTGACGTTTGTTCAATGTACCAATCCCTATTCTTATTATTATTCAAAGCCCACTATTCTACCCTATTCGATTTCAGACGTATGGGGCCCATTCCTCATCATTTCCCCAGCCTCCACGTTACACAACTGGCAGCAGGAAATGGAACGCTTCGTACCTGATTTCAAAGTGGTTCCCTACTGGGGCAGCCCTCAGGAGCGGAAAATCCTGCGACAGTTCTGGGACATGAAGAATTTGCACACGAAAGACGCGAGTTTCCATGTGGTGATCACGAGTTATCAGTTGGTGGTGTCAGATTTCAAGTACTTCAATCGGATCAAGTGGCAGTATCTCATTCTGGATGAGGCGCAAGCTATCAAGAGCTCGTCCAGGTTAGTTTTATTTAAATAGAGTGGAATACATAAATCTAATTTAGCAACCTCTATTAAGGTTTCTCGAGATCCCGGGTCTAATTGGATTAGTAGGTATGAATAGTGGTGGCTTTACCAGTGTAAAAAGATTGATGAAAATGGTAACTGATTGCAAAGGAGGCACTTAGTGATGTGGTGATATCCACAAAAGTTGTGGACTTAAATTCCATGTCCGTGAGTTAGGAATGGCACCTATCTCACGGTGTTGAAAGGATTGGGGGTTTCACGATGTTGAAAGTTGTGAAAAAACTCTGAAGAAATAATGACTTTTGTTGACTTTTGATTACATGGTTCTAATTTTATTCATGCTGCATTGTCTTGTACACATTGTCCATTTCTTTTCTAACTAGTTTCACCATATTTTCACCTACATATTATATTTTCACCTTGCAGTATGCGTTGGAAGTTACTCCTGGGGTTCTCGTGTCGTAATCGTCTTCTACTATCAGGCACTCCTATTCAGAACAGCATGGCAGAGCTGTGGGCACTTCTGCACTTCATTATGCCGTCCATGTTCGACTCACATGATGAATTCAACGAGTGGTTCTCCAAAGACATTGAGAGTCATGCTGAGAACAAGACCAGTATTGATGAACGTGAGTACCCAATAGTATTAATGCTTATTTATTCTGCTCACAATAAGGCTGAAAAGTCCCTCTACTCCAGCAGTAGGCGGGCTTCCTCGCCTTTGTTGCCTTAGGCACCTGACAGGTACATCAATGATAGTGAATGGCTGGCGTTAGGAGTATCCTTGGAGACTGTTCAAACAGTCGCTCTTACACGGGTAACATAAACGAATTGTATTCCATTAATTTTAAAATGAATTTCTATCTTCTGTTTGAACTCAGGTCACTTGTCCAGACTTCATATGATCCTGAAACCATTCATGTTGAGGCGAATCAAGAAGGATGTGGAGAATGAGCTGTCAGATAAGATTGAAATCATGGTCTATTGTCCGCTCACGTCAAGACAGAAGCTGCTTTATTCTGGTAAGAACATGAAAACTTCTTTAAAATATTGGTAAAAAAAAGAAAAAAAAAAAAAAAAACAAACAGGCAGACAAACAAACTTTGGAACATATAGTTCACAGATTACTCATTTCGGTCGAGTGAAAGGTAACCTCTAGACTCTAGACAAGGCCAACGCCGGAGTTATTATCTACCTCCTACAGCTTATCCGTAAAGCTCTATTATTGGGTACTTAGTCGAATTCTCAATTAATCCACAGTCAATCAAAATTCGAAATAAACGATAAAATGCCTCGGCTGGGATTGAACTCGTGCTCTTCTGTTTACCAGACGAGGGACTTTTCTTATTAAGATGGAATAGGGCATCTAAAATTTGTAGCCAAAACCAAATGTCAGCCCAAAGCAATCACCATAGTTAGGGCTGATTGAGAAGCTGACGAAAAACGCCGACCCCGTCTGTACACGGGAAAAGGCGAAGAAAAAGAAGAAGAGTGCTCACTACCAATACAAAGGTACAAAGTGCGAGTACAACACAAGTTGACTCATGGATATTGACTTATAAACTGTTTCAGCTTTGAAAAAGAAGATTAAAATAGAGGATTTGATACATTCTTCATCCGGGGGATCAATTCAGCTTTCCAATAATATCGCATCGAATCTGATGAATCTAGTCATGCAATTCCGTAAGGTAAGTTCAATATTAGTAGTTCGAACACTGAATTTACTTACTATTTTGGTAGTTTTAAATGAATATCGATTTTTCTTCAGGCAGATAAAAGATTTTTCCTATTACGGTCCTCTGCTGTTACTAAAAAACATACCCCCGTGTTAATAGTATACCTTGAGCATAGCAAAATATTGTTTTCGCCTCGATTTCTTGAAGACGATTACATTATTTGCCTTTTTCAGGTTTGCAATCACCCAGAGCTGTTTGAGAGGCGAGATGCCAAAGCTCCTCTAGCTATGTCCTGTGAGGACTATGTGATACCCAAACAACTCAAAGCCGTGTGGGGCTCGCACAACGCCTTCTTAGAAATCCCTCCCTTTCCCTCCATACCAAGTGACTTCCTCCTAAGTTCCATACACGAGGAGGACTGTATATTCACACATAGCGATCATACGCTCCATTGTATGCCCGAAACGATAGAGCATCGACTGTACAGGGGCCGGCAGATGGAGAGGGAGGAGGGGACAATCTTACCCGAGTTCCCGCATGTGCCGCGAGACCCTGTGATTCTGCCCCAGCAGCCTACCTATCTTCCGGTCTGCTTCTTTGAGAGCACCCAGAATATGGTATCCCCAGGTGTCCCATGACAACATATTCCATGAACAAGGTAAGAGATTTCAGTAAGCATAAATTAATTCCATGAATAAGGTTAGAGATTTCAGTAAACATAAATTAATGGTTAACGGTCGCGTCAAAGTCAAGCTCTCTAAGCCCTTGGTCGTGAGTTCCATTCCTGCCCGAGGCGCACTTTACACTAAACAGACAAGGTTTTTATTTCTCGGAACTGGTGTTTTCTGCTATCCTGTCTTCCTTGTGTGCGATATTTGCTGTAGGTCTAAACCATTGAATTTGGCTTAAATATTGCCTGCGTACGCAACGATCTGAGGTAAACGCCGGAGGTATTATCTACCTCCTACAGCTTATCCGTAATGCTCTATTATTGGGTACTTAGTCGAATTCTCAATTAATCCATAATCACTCAAAATTTCAAATAATAAGAAAAAGGCCTCGGCTGGGATTGAACTCGTGCCCTCCTGTTTACCAGACGAGGGAGTTTTCTTACTCAAATGGGGTAGAGTTGATGTAGTGCTCTCTGCAAAGGCTCAGGACGAGCCAATGAAACATGGCTAGAGACCATCACCCTTGTGTATGGCTGATACAAAGTATATCTTTTCTTTATTCTGCCATCACCATTCGGTAAAAGCTAAAGCCGCTACAACAACAACAAAGGTAAGGTAGGTTTGATGTAGTGCTCACTGCAAAGGCTCAGGACGAGCCAATGAAACATGGCTAGAGACCATCACCCTGGTGTATGGCTGATACAAAGTATATCTTTTCTTTATTCTGCCATCACCATTCGGTAAAAGCTAAAGCCGCTACAACAACAACAAAGGTACAAAGTGCTAGTACAACACAAGTTGACTCATGGAAATTGACTTATAAACTGTTTCAGCTTTGAAAAAGAAGATTAAAATAGAGGATTTGATACATTCTTCATCCGGTGGATCAATTCAGCTTTCCAATAATATCGCATCGAATCTGATGAATCTAGTCATGCAATTCCGTAAGGTAAGTTGATTACTATTATATTACTTACTTTGACCGCTAAAGTTAAGTAACGTTGCGAGTGTTTGATATTTGGATGGGCGACACGTGCTGCTGCCCCACTCAGGCTGGGTGAGGTCAATGTGAGGAGCCGGATAGCTTGTTTGTCCAATAAAGGTTGAATTAACTCTCGTCACTACACTTTTTTTTTGAGGAGTTTACCTTTTAATCCTAATAATGAAACGACAAACAAATGAATGTTATTGACGCAAATGTCGAAATGTTTGACCATTGGGCCATTTTCACCCATTAAATGACAATATGTTTCACAATAAAAGAAAACATTTAATGTTGATACATTACATTATTTGCCTCTTTCAGGTTTGCAATCACCCAGAGCTGTTTGAGAGGCGAGATGCCAAAGCTCCTCTAGCTATGTCCTGTGAGGACTATGTGATACCCAAGCTTGTGTTTGAGGAGGCCTTACTATGCCGTGCTATTCCTAGCAAGCAACATATCCTGTATAATATGTGTTGTGTATGGTACCAATCTGATCTCAACCTGTCTAGTCCACCTAAGAAAGCCCTTACCAAGAAAGAAGCCAAGGAAGCGAAGAAAACACTTCTTGCTCAAAGCCCGGGTGCACTCACTGCACGGAGGAAAAAACTGTGGACACTAATGGCGAAGAAGGAGATTAGTAAGGTAGGAGAATATTTTATTTTTTCTCCCATTACCTTTTATTCGCATAACTGTTAGTATGTATAATCATATAATGGAACCATTTGTTCTAAGCTGACAGTCTAAATAAAGCATTAGGTACTTATACTTATAACAGGAGTTCTTATCCCAAGCTGCCAGTCTAAATAAAACACTTTGGCGCACAAGAATCCAAACAATGACTTACCAGGAGCTAGAATTGGTGGATGCTTCAAATTTTTGGAGTTCAGCCCACAGTAAATTAAAAAAAAAAAGAGCCTGAGGGGAGAGGGCTAAATACGGCCTTGTCAAATAGCTGTGTAATTAAATTCTTGTAAATTTCAGGTGCAACGAAATAAAGTGAACTCACATAAAGAAATTCTATCCAATTGTATTAGAATTGGTGGATGCTTCAAATTTTTGGAGTTCAGCCCACAGTAAATTTTTAAAAAAAAGAGCCTGAGGGGAGAGGGCTAAATACGGCCCTGTCAAATAGCTGTGTAATTAAATTCTTGTAAATTTCAGGTGCAACGAAATAAAGTGAACTCACATAAAGAAATTCTATCCAATTGTAAGAAGCTAGCTCAATCGTGTATGAAGTTCCATAGGCAGAAAGCAATGCAGTCGCAGAAAAATATGAAGGTGAGTAATATGTACAAAGAGATACTTTAATATCCTGCTAAATGATCCCGTAAATCAAGCACATAAATCTGAAGCCTGGAGCAGGTATGTGTTGTGTATGGTACCCTCAGGTGTCCCATGACAATATATTCCATGAACAAGGTAAGAGATTTCAGTAAGCATAAATTAATTCCATGAATAAGGTTAGAGATTTCAGTAAACATAAATTAATGGTTGACGGTCGCGTCAAAGTCAAGCTCTCTAAGCGCTTGGTCGTGAGTTCCATTCCTGCCCGAGGCGCACTTTACACTAAACAGACAAGGTTTTTTTTTTTCTCGGAACTGGTGTTTTTTTGCTATCCTGTCTTCCTTGTGTGCGATATTTGCTGTAGGTCTAAACCATTGAATTTGGCTTAAATATTGCCTGCGTACGCAACGATCTGTGTAGTGTACATATACAGACCAGATTGGGAGACATGTAGGTAGTCCCTACGGGCTTAAGGATCTTATAGTGATCGTAATAGAGGTAGTAAAACTGTCTTGAAATGATGGGATAGAATTCTTTATTATCTCTACATTTTGTGGATATGTTTTTTATTGCGTCATGAAGTGTAAATTTTCTCCGTTCTTGTTTCAGACGTTCACAAATTCTTCTCGTTCATAAGACTGTTAGGATTAAGTAGTGAGAATTCTTTATAGAATTCTTTATTATCTCTACATTTTGTGGATATGTTTTTTCTTGCGTCATGAAGTGTAAATTTTCTCCGTTCTTGTTTCAGACGTTCACAAATTCTTCTCGTTCATAAGACTGTTAGGATTAAGTAGTGGTGAACTATACAAGTTCTCCATGCTAGGAGTTCTCTTCAGGTATGTATTAATATCCTTTTTTATAGATGTTTAATGTCACTGTTTAACATCTAAGGCTTTTGGTGACAGGGGTTTTATCCTCCTTTCAATGGCAAGCTACCCGTCTACTCAAATCTGAGCGCACGGTAGTACGCCAGGCCAAGTTTCAGTATTGACTTTACTTAGTTTATAATGTTATTGAGGAAATCTTGAAGAGTCTTGAAAATTGGGACATATGTGGTGGGGATGATCAGGAAAATAATAAGGATTAAGGAGGCAGACGGTAGATTAAGAGCACAACAATAATAAAGGAGAATGAAAAGCACCGCACTTGAAGTAATGTCTTCGTTTCCGAGTGCGGTTATAGCTTTAAAAAAAAAAAATTGAGAGGGGCCGGGAAAAGCCAGCAGCATGCGATTGCTCAGATGTCAGATGGTCACCGTAGTTATCATCCAGATGCTAATCACGCGCAACGTTGTTTAACTTCTGTGATCTATGGGAAACTAGTGCATTCAACGTGCTGTCGCCGCCTGCTGAAACCTAATTATTGACTTTGTGGGATTCATTCATTCATTCATTTGTAGCATCTTCTATTCAGAAGGTTGCTGTATTTCTTCTACTTTGTGTTTCCACTCCTCTCGATTCTCTGCCATCCTCTTCACTTCTTCATATGTCACCAATCCTGTCCATTCCTTCACGTCATCCATCCACGTTCTTCTTTGTCTTCCTCTTGCCCGAACTCCATCAATCTTTCCTTCGATGATCTTGGTTGGCAGCTTTCCATTTGACCCTCTCAAGATATGACCGGCATAGCTCACTTTCCTTTGTTTGATGATCCTTAACAGTTCACAGTTCTTTTTCTTCATTCTTCTTAGTACGTCTATATTTGTGACTTTGTCCCTCCAACTTATCTTCAGCATACGTCGATAGAACCACATTTCCAGCGCATTGATTCTTCTTTCCATTGATTCACTGATGGTCCATGATTCACAGCCATAGGTAAAGATTGAGAAAATGTAAGTTTTCAGAAGTCTGGTTTTTGTTTTGATGTTAATGGTACTTCTCATCAGTTCTTTGTGATTCCAGAAGGCACTTTTGGCAATTCCTGCTCTTCTTATGATCTCTGCGTTGCTCTCGAAATCAAAGAGAGAAGGAACATAGGACAGGAGAAAGCCAGCCGTTCCGAGAACAAACCTCATTTTAGGATGAATTCCGTCCCGGACGGGAATCGAACCCGCGACCAAGTGCATACAAGGCAGGCGCGCTACCCTCCAAGCTAGCTAGGCTGGCTGATCTTTAATAAGGTACATACGGAAACTGAACATTTCCCAATGGTTTAGTACAAGCGCTAACACGCCATCTAACCAATTCCCTCTATCTTTCCTTTCCTTTATCCCCTAATTTTCCTTCAAAAGAGGGGAAATGAGCTTCAGAAAAGGGGAAATCGTTTCAGTTTCCGGTAGAAAAATACTAGCAAAATAAACCAGCTTCCTTTTTGTTCAGGTGGTCACTCGGTCTCGCCAGTTGTACGCATCAAGTAGATCCTGTGCATGGTATAACATCGAACATGAACATTGTCACTCTAGTAACGGGCTGGACACAGTGTGGTATGGCAGTCCGCGCCTGGCTCAGCTATACACTCAGAGGAATAACTATTTCAGTCGTCCTCAAGTGGGGGGACTTATGGCTGTCACTCCGAAACGAGGCTGGTCCAATATTTCCATACCAGGTACGTGTGCCCTTTGGTTTAACTTGTACCGAGTTTTAATTAGTAACTATTTCAGTCGTCCTCAAGTGGGGGGACTCATGGCTGTCACTCCGAAACGAGGCTGGTCCAATATTTCCATACCAGGTACGTGTGCCCTTTGGTTTAACTTGTACCGAGTTTTAATTACCAGAAATCTAGGAAAATCAATACAGTCCCCATTGGTACCTAGAAAACTCTGAACTTTTTAAAGCAAATAGTATATCTTCAAATAAGTAACCCGCTTGGCCTAGTGGGATCTTTAAGGTGGATTTACACGCTCAAGCCACAAACTAGATTTGCTCATGGCGGTTTGTTCGGTTTGCACAAAACTGTTAGAGAAACCTAGAAAATGTATTTTTGACTTGTGCAAACATAAAGCCTGCGTTCACACGCTACGCTTCACTTGTGCAAACCGGTTTGTGCAGTTTACACGCTCAAGCCACAAACTAGATTTGCTCATGGCGGTTTGTTCGGTTTGCACAAAACTGTTACAGAAACCTAGAAAATGTATTTTTGACTTGTGCAAACATAAAGCCTGCGTTCACACGCTACGCTTCACTTGTGCAAACCGGTTTGTGCAAATGGCCTGAGCGTGTAAATCCATTGTTACTGTAACCAGATAAAATTCGTTCTCGGAACTGCTGACTTCCTCCTGTCCCGTTCTCCTTCAATTTCAGGACCCTAAGACCTCCAGTTTTGCGGTTCCCTTTGTCAATCCCCTTCAAATTATATTAAAAAGCTGGTAACTTTTAAGGTGGAATACCACTGAAGATGCCATAACTGGCGAAACGTGGCGTCGTTTGGTAAAAACTAGTAAAGCTCCGCTATACTGTAGTAATAGAAAGTAATAAATAAATTAATCTTGTACCTAAACCAAAAAAAGCGAACTGTTATCATTTTCCCCTGTTGACAGATAAGCTCACCTTAATAGAAAGTAATAAATAAATTAATCTTGTACCTAAACCAAAAAAAGCGAACTGTTATCATTTTCCCCTGTTGACAGATAAGCTCACTCTGGTGTACGACGCTGGTAAGCTCTCAGTTCTGGACGATCTCCTCAAGCGACTCAAAGCTTCGGGGCACCGGGTCCTAGTGTATTCTCAGATGACCAAAATGATAGACCTGCTGGAAGAGTTCATGGTGTATCGCAAGTATCGCTTTATGAGACTCGACGGATCGTCCAAGATCTCCGAGAGGAGAGATATGGTCGCCGATTTCCAGTCAAGGTAAGCCAACCTGGTCTCTTAGTTGAGGGCCCTGCCTCGGTGGTGCAGTGGTCAAGGCGCTCGCCTGGTAAACAGGAGGGCGTGGGTTCAATCCCAGCCGAGGTATGGAATTTTATCCTCAATATAATTTGAGAATTTGACCACAATAATAACAGTAGCCTACTGCTGGAGTAAAGGGACTTTTCAGTCCTATGCGAGCAGTAGAAATAAGCACTGTTATTGTATATTATTATAATTGGTTGTTGTAGTAGCCATTGCCCAAATCAAACTTAATCAAACTCTTTCTGTAGTTCGCAGTCCCGGGAATTCTGACACATCAATCGGTTGGATTGTTGGTTTAATGCGAAGATTTGACTTGAGTGCGAAGATTTCACCTTACCATTTCAAGATTTTTGGGCTGAAAAACTCAAGCCCAAGGTTAAATATTTGGGTCCATTATTTTTGATCGTTCCCTACCTGATTTCAAAATATCTTCTAGTGACTATTTCGTTGCATAACTTACCGTGTTATAAGCGGCCACTTTGAACGGCAATATGGTAAGTGAGCTGAGGCCAGGGGCAACAGATCGCACGCGGGCCCCATAGTAGTAGAGGTTAATATTATAGCGCCGCAGGCGAATATTTTCCTAAATAACCGGGACACTTACCGTGTTAAAAGGGTAGAGGTAGAGGTTAATTTCGCAAGCTAGACCTTCCAATGCAGGCTAACTAGGTTGGCACTATTTCTCGTAATTTTGACTTGTTTCTTAGTTTGTTTTTAATTATTCCGTTTTATTTGTGAACCGTTACCAAATAAGCAAATGAATAGTTGATCCCATGTGATTTTTCACGGGGAATCGAATGGTGCTACTTTTAGCACTCTGACTTACAGTTGAGAAGTTGCGGGTTCGATACTCCCCTGTGTCAACAAATTTCTCTTTTATTTGTGAACCGTTATAAATAAGCAAGTGAATAGTTGATCCCATGTGATTTTTCACGCGGAATCGAATGGTGCTACTTTTAGCACTCTCCGACTTACAGTTGAGAAGTTGCGAGTTCGATAGGTACTCCCCGGTGTCAAAGAATTTCCCTTTTAGTTGTGAACCATTAACAAGTAAGCATGTGAATAGTTGATCCCATGGGATTTTTCACGCCGAATCGAATGGTGAAACTTTTAAAATTGTCCGACTTACAGTTGAGAAGTTGCGGGTTCGATACTCCCCTGTGTCAACAAATTTCCCTTTTATTACATTTTTTTTTTCTATTTCTTTTCAAATACCTACGTATTCTGCAAATGTAATAGAAAGTCGTGTGATGTTCACACCAGATTTTTTTTATTTTTTATTTATATATATTATCATCGTATTACTTTATTCAATTCTCCAACTGTACCATTCCTGCTCCGTCCTCACACTCAATTAGTAAGATCTATTGATGTACGTAGAAACCTAGATACCATCGCTTTGGCCTCAGAGCTATGGGTATTAAGAGACCATGAAGATATATTACTCAGCCTCGTGAGGAAAATGAGTAGCTATGACATATAAATGCGCATAGCGACCGGTGCCAGCATGGTAGGTAAACATTGGATTTTAGGATTATTGAGATATTGGGAAAATCCTACAATGCTGCAGTGAGCACCAAAGTTCTGGCATAATAACACAAAGTATAACTGCTAACTAAGGTCTTTGGTGAAGGGGATTTCACTCTTCATTCGTTGACTCACCTACGAGCTATTCAATCTACCTGTCTACTCACGTTTACCTCACCCAGCCTGAGTGGGGCCGGGAAAAGCCAACAGTACAATTTCCAAGCAAACTTTGTTTCATGTTTTCAGGAATCTCCCAAAAAGTTGAAGGAAGAAGATTCTGCTCCTATGTTTGATACATCGATGAACAGTCCACCCAACTTTGAGGTAAACTTATCTTTTTACCGAGGCGAACTGAGGTAAACTTGGTCTTTTTAGTTCATAAATAACATTTTAATCTTCTATTCTAGACAAAACCACTCCCAAACCAATGGCCGGGACCTTAATATGTGTTTAAATTCAAACTCAGTTTTGAGACATATTTCTGATTGTCTGAAATGTTTAAAGTTCACCAGTGAGATTTTTACTTTCTATTACTACAGTATAGCGGAGCTATACTAGTAATGAAAGTATTGCAATCGGTCCAAATTTTCAAAATCGGGAATTGTGATTTCAGGTGTACGAGGAAATAGACATCATGTCTTCCAATGATAATGAAATACCATTTGATTCCCCAGTACCATCTTGTAGCACTTCAAGTAAGTATAACTTCTTTAATTCTTTCCACCCTTTGATTTTGTTTGTAAATTATTTAAAATTCGTGATAACAGTATTCTGTACATCAAGGGTGGGGTGGTAGAGAATGCCATAGGCATTAACCCCACCCTTGATCAAACTTTATTTTGTACCTATAAATTTTGTTACCATTTGTGTATATTTATTTTGTAAATAAAGTTTGATCCCATGGTTTAATAATAATCATCATCATCAACACTTTGGATGTTTGATTTCTGTGGAGTTGATTCGACAGTAAATATATGTAGGTAATGGTAACTCAAAATTTGGTAAGATTTTGTAACCCATTATTGGGATACGTGTGGTTGTTTAGGCGTCTAACGAACCATCTATGCTTTATTTACAGAAGTAGCTGTAGGAGGAGTAAGTGGAGGATCCATATTGAATAACGGGATACGAGTGGTTGTTTAGGCGTCTAACGAACCATCTATGCTTTATTTACAGAAGTAGCTGTAGGAGGAGTAAGTGGAGGATCCATATTGAATAATTGTATGAATGAAACAACTGTTACGTTAGACTCATGTGGTCCGTGTCGTAGCATGCTTATCCCATAGTATGTCCCTCATCAGATGGGCCATAAGAGACACAGTGCTTGACTGGTCGGTCCCGAGTAGAACTCCAGCTATTGCACCATTGGGTAAGTCAGCATTTTTATTATTATTTTATTTTTAATGAACCGTTTTTTATTTTTATTTTTGTATGAATGAAACAACTGTTACGTTAGACTCATGTGGTCCGTGTCGTAGCATGCTTATCTCATAGTATGTCCCTCATCAGATGGGCCATAAGAGACACAGTGCTTGACTGGTCGTACTTCCCATTTAGGTGCTGGATCAACATGAGAGCACTAAGAAGTAACCCTGAAATTTTTGCAATCAAAAAACGAGTACAAATTTTTGTCGATGGTGGGATTCGAACCCGGGACCTTCTGCATGACAATCAAACGCTTTACAACGGTGCTAACCGTGCCCGTTTTGAAGATAGAGTTATCACGTGATCAGTGTTTGAATAAGTGGATGGATCTCGCTTTTATCCCTGAATGACAGCAAAGATAAAGATTCGTGTTTTCCACTTTCAGATGCAAAAGCAAGGAAGGCCGCTAGTAAACGAGGTCCAGGCCGACCCCCAGGGAGGCCGAGGCTCAAAAATATCGGCCCTCTTAATCAGGGCCTTCGATCTACTGCTAGTCATATTCATTCGGCCCTGGATGAAGAAACTGACCCCAATAGTATAGGCTATGAAATCAATGTGGATGATTGATGAGGTAATGTCTAGTAGGCCTCCACATCGGAGCCTCGACCCTAGCCTAGCCCTTGGGCGAAGAGAATACAAACCATGCTAATGAATATAAGTGGCCTCAACGGAGTCTCAGCCCTAGCCTAGCGCCGACCCCAGAGAAAATAAAGCATGCTAATGAATTAAAGGGCCTTAACGGAGCCACGACCCTCGACTCTTAAGTTGTACTTTTTTGTTTTGAAAACTTCAATATATAAAACAGAAGGAGGAAAATATTTTTTCTTGGAAAAAAAGTGTCGGTAAAGGGATTTGATAACAAAGTCCCGAAATCGAAGAAAAAAAGGATGACAAGATTGGAGAAAGCCAGCTGCTGTAAAAACCTTAGAATAAATTTCGCCTCTTACAGAGAAGACGCGCTGCCCTTCATGCTAACTAGGATGGCTCTATATCCCAATATAATCGAGTATATTTGTATTTTTGTTGTTTCATCATTGTTTCAGATCAGCAAAAGCAGCCTCGACTCTAGCTTCGACCCAAAGGAAAATAAACAAACCATGCTGATGAATATAAGCGACCTCAACCGAGTATTGACCACAGCTCCGACCCTTGCTGAAAGTGAAGAACTTCAAGTTAAGGTACCTTTTGTCTTTGTCACAAAAGATCTAACCAGGTCGCAGTGACCAAGGGCATTTACTAAAGCCGATGGCCCTCAAGTTCTACTTTTTTGTTTTGAAAACTTCAATATATAAAACAGAAGGAGGAAAATATTTTTTCTTGAAAAAAAAAAAAAGTGTCGGTAGAGGGATTTGATAACAAAGTCCCGAAATCGAAGAAAAAAAGGATGACAAGATTGGAGAAAGCCAGCTGCTGTAAAAACCTTAGGATAAATTTCGCCTCTTACAGAGAAGACGCGCTGCCCTTCATGCTAACTGCTAACTAGGATGGCTCTATATCCCAATATAATCGAGTATATTTGTATTTTTGTTGTTTCATCATTGTTTCAGATCAGCAAAAGCAGCTGGAAAAGAAACTAGCCGAGGAACAAAGGATAGAAGTAAAGGAGAAGGATAAGGAGAGGAAACGAAAACTTGGTGTCAATATCAAAGTAAGCTCAGTTTCTTGACCCTCTTTACTTTCCGTCAGTGTGACGTTTTGTTTGAGGTTTAACATCACTGTATAACTGCTAACTAGTTAGCTCTCATGGCGTAGTGGTCACTGCGCTCGCCTTGCACGCGGGAGGCCCGGGTTCGATTCCCGGCGGGGTCAAAAAATTTGTATCATGCAAATGATTGATTCCGTGACTGGCTGTTGCGGGGCTTACAGAGAAAGATAAGGAGAGGAAACGAAAACTTGGTGTCAATATCAAAGTAAGTTCAGTTTCTTGACCCTCTTTACTTTCCGTTAGTGTGACGTTTTGTTTGAGGTTTAACATCACTGTATAACTGCTAACTAGTCAGCTCCCATGGCGTAGTGGTCACTGCGCTCGCCTTGCACGCGGGAGGCCCGGATTCGATTCCCGGCGGGGTCAAGAAATTTGTATCATGCAAATGGTTGATTCCGTGACTAGCTGTTGCGGGGCCCACTCAGCCTGGTGAGGAAAATGAGTAGCTATGACATATAAATGCGCATAGCGACCGGTGCCAGCATGGTAGGTACTCGACTCTAGCTTCGACCCAAAGGAAAATATATTCGTCGCTTATATTCATCAACAAACCATGCCGATGAATATAAGCGACCTCAACCGAGTATTGACCACAGCTCCGACCCTTGCTGAAAGTGAAGCACTTCAAGTTAAGGTACCTTTTGTCTTTGTCACAAAAGATCTAACCAGGTCGCAGTGACCAAGGGCATTTACTAAAGCCGATGGCCCTTATAACTGCTAACTAAGGTCTTTGGTGAAGGGGATTTCACTCTTCATTCGTAGACTCACCTACGAGCTAGTCAATCTACCTGTCTACTCACATTAACCTCACCCAGCCTGAGTGGGGCCGGGAAAATCCAACAGTACAATTTCCAAGCAAACTTTGTTTCATGTTTTCAGGAATCTCCCAAAAAGTTGAAGGAAGAAGATTCTGCTCCTATGTTTGATACATCGATGAACAGTCCACCCAACTTTGAGGTAAACTTATCTTTTTACTGAGGCGAACTGACGTAAACCTGGTCTTTTTAGTTCATAAATAACATTTGAATTTTCTATTCTAGACAAAACCACTCCCAAGCCAATGACGGGGACCATAATATGTGTTTAAATTCAAACTCAGTTTTGAGACATATTTCTGATTGTCTGAAATGTTTAAAGTTCACCAGTGAGATTTTTTACTTTCTATTACCTTTACGTATAGGGAACCTATACAAGGTAATGAGAAAGTATTGCAATCGGTCCAAATTTTCAAAATCTGTGTACATGTAAATAAAGAAATAGTTTTTCGGTTGTGATCTAGTTGATCTACACACGTGTCATTTATCAGAATTATCAAAAGATTTTGTGTACATGTAAATAAAGAAATAGTTTTTCGGTTGTGATCTAGTTGATCTACACACGTGTCATTTATCAGAATTATCATTAATCTTTTTAAATACAACTCTAATTCAAATACTTTGTTTGAACTGCCCGACTAAGACTGGAGAGTTCCTTTTTGCCAGCAGTTTCAATAGGCTCGTTTATTGGTGGAATAATTACTTTGTAACTCTAAAACCAGTCTCTGAAACCCAATGGGACAAACTGGTGATGGTTAGTGTGATATAATTGACCCGTAATCATCCTTGCTTCAGATTTTCATTTTCACTTGAATGCAGAATGGTTTCTTCAAGCACTTATAGGCTTTCTCTTTAAGAACTTTGACCATTGTAGTGTGATAAAATTGACCCGTAATCGTCCTTGCTTCAGATTTTCATTTTCACTTGAATGCAGAATGGTTTCTTCAAGCACTTATAGGCTTTCTCTTTAAGAACTTTGACCATTGGTTTATTGACTTTAGTGATCCAGATTTGTACAGGTAGGCATTAAATATAATAGATAAAGATTACTCAATTCTTGCCTGGAATGGGTACTAGTATCCAGGTACAATTATATCAAATTCTGTCATAATGATGTCCCTTCTTGATTGGAATTGGGTGTCGTTTACCATTTAGTTGTATAATTATTATTAGATATTATTTTACCTACTTGTACAACTATTATAAAACTACAATGTTAAAAATAAAAAGCCATTATTACAAATTACAAAAAAATTACAAGATTTTCATTTTCATTCGCATTGTTTCACGTATTTGTCCCAAATATGATTCAAAGTTGTACTTGTACGCGTTCTCCTGAAGAACTTTGACTCTTTCTTGACTTTAGTAATGCAGATTTTAATTTCAACTTGAATGGTTTTTCAAAGTCTTCCCATATTTTCACTTGAATGGTTTCATGAGATCTTCAAAGTTGTACTTGTACGCTTTCTCCTCGAGGACTTTGACCAGGGGCTTCTTAAACTTGACACACTCGGGCAGACATTCCCGTATCGTGTTTGTGTCTATGGTGCGTAGCTCCGTGGCCCATCCTAGGGCGGCGAACACCCTAATGAAGGCCGTAGAGCAACCCTCGTTGTATGTTCCATATTCACCAGAGCGGTAGTCGAATGGGAGGAGATAGTGGTATTGGGGCCAGAGGGATTTGTTCACGATGAACACGAGATTGGTGTCCGCAGATCGTCTGTGGGAAAAGAGAGTAATTTTATTTTAATTTAATTTATTAAGTTTCCATTTATTATTTTTCAATATAACTCTAAGAACATTCTGAATTTTTATAAATGGTATACCCATCCGTATAAGCAGAGCTTGTGCCACGGATGGGGAAAAAAGACTAGTTAGAATTAGGATTTACTGTTGCTGAAATTATTCAGCGTATTTTTGGGGTGCGGCACCTGTTGTTGACTAATCCGCATTGCCCCTTCACCTAATATACCCATCCGTATAAGCAGAGCTTGTGCCACGGATGGGGAAAAAAGACTAGTTAGAATTGCGAAGTGAAGACTCTGCAGTAGAGATGAAACTGCGAAGTTGGGTTTTGCTTAAGATGTGTAAAGAGTGAGTGAGTTATAACAAAGAACTACTCTTTTCAGTGAACTACTGAGTCAGTAAGTCAGATCCTGAAACCTAACTCACTCTTCAACTCCATTGGCGTATTCATAACCCTGGGACATTTAGGGGCCTTGCAGGGATATTTAGGGGTCCTCAAATGTAGTTATGTATCAAGAATATGTGCCTATAATTTGGAGTGTTTTCCCGTGTTCCATATGTGGACTTTGTAGATTCGTATACCTAAGTTTAACCCAACTTTTAGGGCTGTTTGCCACTTCACCTAAGCCTCAGAGTGGGCTTTTTGTGTACAATAATGTCCTGTTTACCTTGGAGTTTCATCTACTTATCTACTTTGTAGACATTTTCAAGGGAAACTGTTTACAAAGTAGATGAAACTCCGAGTCGGGATAGTAAGGCTTGTAAGTATCCATTGTTAAACATAAGTAAATGATGGTACTTACAAAGGATGTCTAAATTGAATAAACTAATTAATAGGTACATAATGTGGATTGTGGACTTACTTATCCAAGGGATCCAGGCCCCACAGTATATTGGCACTGTTGATCAACCACACCATATGCAGGGATAACGTTATCCTCAAGAATCCCACCACGAATACCCTTCACCTAAGTCTCAGAGTGGTCTTCCTGTGTACAATAATTTGAACTTACTTATCCAAAGGATCCAGACCCCACAGTATATTGGCACTGTTGATCAACCACACCATATGCAGGGATAACGTTATCCTCAAGAATCCCACCACGAATAGGGTGCTCACTCCAGATTCATCCCAGTATTCCATGGGTGTATTGAGGGGTAGGATCACACCCAGGATTATGGCAAAGGCCCAGTAGAGCCTGAAACGGATTGGAATATTAGTTATTACGAAAGTTGGGTGTTTTGAGTACTAGGTCATTTTTACAGTAACAGAGTAGATTGTGGAGGGACACTAAAAGAGGGAAATGCCGACCCCAAATGAAATTGGGAAAATAGGGATCAGAGCAGCCAAACCCTAGCCATCCTGGCTAGCTAGAGGTTACAAAGGGTTCATCATGCCTCAAAGGAAAAGCACAGGTCCTCATGATGGTCCACTGCGGTTTGGGACAAGCCAAAGAGTCTTGGCTAGAGACCATCAACCCTCTTCGGTGCAGCTACACAGTACCTCCTTGGGTTTATTTAATCATTCTAAACAGTTTCCCATACTCGTAGGCAGGGCCATATTGACTTAGGAGGGAGCGGGCCGGAAATTGTGGGGTATCCCCCCATAATATCACTGTTTGTACCCTTGCCCCCCCCCCTAAATAAAATCCTGGAAAGGGGGCTGCAGCTCGTAGGTTCAGGGATTTTGTGCTCAGTCGGCTCCATAACGTATAGAAGAGAGTCGGGTCTATGAAGGCCGAAAAAAGGCTCTCTTCCTGGGAGTTTTACCTAATTCACTGATTTCACTGTCAGATAATATCACCCCCTTTACTCTCGCAGTCTAAACGCAGCGAGGGAGAGAGCACAGAACTACTAGGTCATTTTTACAGTAACAGAGCAGATTGTGGAGGGACACTAAAAGAGGGAAATGCCGACCCCAAATGAAATTGGGAAAATAGGGATCAGAGCAGCCAAACCCTAACCAGCCTGGCTAGCTGGAGGTTACAAAGGGTTCATCATGCCTCAAAGGAAAAACACAGGTCCTCATGATGGTCCACTGCGGTTTGGGACAAGCCAAAGAGTCTTGGCTAGAGACCATCAACCCTCTTCGGTGCAGCTACACGAGCACAAAACCTACGGACTCACGATAGCATGATACGTCCTCTGCCAATCCACAGAATCAAACCCTATGCCACATGCTCGCAGGTTTGTGTGCCCTCATGTCCTGCGAGCTTGCGATCGAACCAAACCAAGAAAAAATGTACAGCTGTTTGCATACACAACTTTTATCGGGCATATTTTAAATTAAACGAGATTGCAAATTGCATAACTAACAAATAGATACCAGGCGCTACATACAGTCGAGCCAAAGGTAAACAAGCAGCATTTTTTGGTCGGGGAAAAGTTTTTCCAGTTTCCATTTCCACATTTTCCAATCGATTGTTCTGTGAAGCAGAGCAGTTTTCAGTCGAGCCAAAGGTAAACAAGCAGCAAGCAGCTAAGCAGCATTTTTTGGTCGGGGAAAAGTTTTTCCAGTTTCCATTTCCACATTTTCCAATCGATTGTTCTGTGAAGCAGAGCAGTTTTCTCGTTTCCTTTTGCCCTTAAGCTAGTACCAGCCACAGTGGAAACGTTTGCAATCCTTCATTGTTGGAAAGAAGCAAAGGACAGGAAGATAAGGAGCCTGTTTCAATCCTTTGTCAGGGTGCTCCACACAGTACAATCCTATTCACATTTCATTTTCTCATCTGTCCAGGGAATTTAGGATCCACCCTGTCCACCAAGGTAGGTGTTTGTGTTTGTTGTTTGTTCATTCAGCATTTGAAACTCAAATAAGTGTGTACCTAGTTAATTGGTGAGTAAAAGAACAGGCATTCATCAGCTGAAATCTGACTTGACAAACACTTCAAATGGTAGGTATTTACCAGGCACCTATCAGATAAAGTGTGTTACTGTTTACACTTACAGGAAACACTTCAAGAGATAATCAAATTCTGAAACACATCAAAACTGTTCACATTGGTAAGGCATGTCTACACCATGGTTGACAGAAATTTCCTTTAACTGCTAGACTTGAAACCCATGTAAAGAAAGATTTTGGTTTAGTGGAAACAAGTTTATAGTATGGTTATGTTTTAATGTTTGTTCATTAAGCATTTGAAACTCAAATAAGTGTGAACCTAGTTAATTGGTGAGTAAAAGAACAGGCATTTATCAGCTGAAATCTGACTTGAAAAACACTTCAAATGGTAGGTATTTACCAGGCACCTATCAGATAAAGTGTGTACTGTTTACACTTACAGGAAACACTTCAAGGGATAATCAAATTCTGAAACACATCAAAACTGTTCAAATCGGTAAGGCATGTCTACACCATGGTTGACGGAAATTTTGTTTAACTGCTTGACTTGAAACCCATGTAAAGAAAGATTTTGGTTTAGTGGAAACAAGTTTATAGTATGGTTATGTTTTAGCTAGCAGAACATCAGCCAACACTCTCATGACAGCAATGACAAGTCTGTATGATGAAAAACATGGTCCTGTAGTGCAGGCATTTTTTTTTCCTTTTTAATCATGTTTTCACTCTGCTCAAAGCTGCCAAAGTGAGGATATCTGTACACATCTTTACATTCTTTACCAAACTCTGTAAGCACCTTAACCCATTTATATTTCAGTTTGATGGCCAAGGTTTATTATTTTACATTCATGCCCATCCAAGAACGGAAAGGATTTGTTGGAAAATTTCCGCCCTTGCCGGGATTTTAACCCAGCACCTCCGGCTTTGACCACGGGGCTAAAATTCATACTTAACACAGCCTCTTTATTGCTTCCCCACAGACTTCTGTACACTGCCGACTACCTCGCCGCTCTTCCCACACGACAACTCAAAGCCGTGTGGGGCTCGCACACCGCCTCCTTAGAAATCCCTCCCTTTCCCTCCATACCAAGTGACTTCCTCCTAAGTTCTATACACGAGGAGGACTGTATATTCACACATAGCGATCATACGTTCCATTGTATGCCCGAAACGATAGAGCATCGACTGTACAGGGGCCGGCAGATGGAGAGGGAGGAGGGGACAATCTTGCCCGAGTTCCCGCATGTGCCGCGAGACCCTGTGATTCTGCCCCAGCAGCCTACCTATCTTCCGGTCTGCTTCTTTGAGAGCACCCAGAAGGTATAACTTGAAGGGAAGTGGGGGAAAAGTTGAGATGAAAATGCTGAAAACTCTAGAATATAGGCCGGGTGGCGCTTCGAACTTTTGATGTTTGAGTGGCCCCCGGCAATTTTGATATGTTTTTAGGTTTGATAGAGGGAACTGTAAGTACCGAGGTCTTGTCGTCTCGAAATCAAAGAGAGAAGGAACATAGGACAGGAGAAAGCCAGCCGTTCCGAGAACAAACCTCATTTTAGGATGAATTCCGTCCCGCCTAGAATATAGGCCGGGTGGCGCTTCGAACTTTTGATGTTTGAGTGGCCCCCGGCAATTTTGATATCTTTTTAGGTTTGATAGAGGGAACTGTAAGTACCGAGGTCTTGTCATCTCGAAATCAAAGAGAGAAGGAACATAGGACAGGAGAAAGCCAGCCGTTCCGAGAACAAACCTCATTTTAGGATGAATTCCGTCCCGGACGGGAATCGAACCCGCGACCAAGTGCATACAAGGCAGGCGCGCTACCCTCCAAGCTAGCTAGGCTGGCTGATCTTTAATAAGGTACATACGGAAACTGAACATTTCCCAATGGTTTAGTACAAGCGCTAACACGCCATCTAACCAATTCCCTCTATTTTTCCTTTCCTTTATCCCCTAATTTTCCTTCAAAAGAGGGGAAATGAGCTTCAGAAAAGGGGAAATCGTTTCAGTTTCCGGTAGAAAAGACCAAGTGCATACAAGGCAGGCGCGCTACCCTCCAAGCTAGCTAGGCTCGCTGATCTTTAATAAGGTACATATATACGGAAACTGAACATTTCCCAATGGTTTAGTACAAGCGCTAACACGCCATCTAACCAATTCCCTCTATCTTTCCTTTCCTTTATCCCCTAATTTTCCTTCAAAAGAGGGGAAATGAGCTTCAGAAAAGGGGAAATCGTTTCAGTTTCCTTGATTCTAGGTGATCTTTTACGACAGCGATTGGAACCCTACCGTGGACCAGCAAGCCATGGATCGGGCTCATCGTTTGGGTCAAACCAAACAGGTGACGGTCTATCGACTCATCTGTAAAGATACCATAGAAGAGAGGATACTGCAGCGAGCTAGAGAGAAGAGTGAGATACAGCGGATGGTGATTAGTGGAGGCAACTTCAAACCAGACACACTCAAAGCTAAGGAGGTGGTGTCACTCCTGTTGGATGATGCTGAGATTGAACATAAATGTAAGTTGTACCGATGGCCCTACTTATACCAAAGACCTTTTGTCTTTGTTGTAAGTTCTACTCGTACTAGTTTTATTCCAGTCCACTGGTTTTATTAGATAACGAATGCATTAGTTTCTATTTATCCGAACAAGTGTATTCGATTCATTCGTTTTCGATTTATTCGTTCCACGGCCCTTATTGATAGAACACTGAAGTTGGGCTACGTCAAACGTAGTATGTACTTATGTAGCGTCTAGATGTGTTGTACGGGTTATACCTTACATCATTTATTTTCTTCTTTCAATCTACCATAATGGATTTAATTAAAATTGCAATGTTTTATTCAACCTACCTATCCTATTTTGTTCCTTTAAGATGCATTTATTGTCCAAAAAGATCAAAGATCAAAATCCTTTACTACTAACTCTAAAATCTTATATCTTGACGTTCTTTTTACCAAGTCTCAATTACACAATTTGCACCTACCTGGTGCCAAGAAATTCAGAAATTATATTATTACGCATTGTATCGTGCCCCGTTCAATCACTGTGATAGAATGAGAATAGGAAGATGTACATTTATTATTTAGAGACATAGAACAGTATTACAGAAGGTCATGTTATTGTACAGAACTGGAGTATAAATTCTGCATTTAAATGTTCCTACACTATGCTCAAGTGATATTGTATAGATTTTGTGTACATGTAAATAAAGAAATAGTTTTTCGGTTGTGATCTAGTTGATCTACACACGTGTCATTTATCAGATTTATCATTAATCTTTTTAAATACAACTCTAATTCAAATACTTTGTTTGAACTGCCCGCCTAAGACTGGAGAGTTCCTTTTTGCCAGCAGTTTCAATAGGCTCGTTTATTGGTGGAATAATTACTTTGTAACTCTAAAACCAGTCTCTGAAACCCAATAGGACAAACTGGTGATTGTTAGTGTGATATAATTGACCCGTAATCGTCCTTGCGTCAGATTTTCATTTTCACTTGAATGCAGAATGGTTTCTTCAAGCACTTATAGGCTTTCTCTTTAAGAACTTTGACCATTGGTTTATTGTACGTTTGGGAAATCAAATAAGGAATTCAAATTTATTCGTCGAACTTTAACCTTAGCTCACTACCTTGATGCAAATGTCGGAAAACATCTAATGTCATGGCTATGTGAATGTGTATGATCAAAAGCATCAATATGTGTAGGTATGATCCAAACATCAGGCCCGTGTTTCGGAAAGTAACATTTCGCATTTCACATTTCGCAATATTTTGACATGACAGTAACTACAAGGATGCGCTGAGGGGCTGATTGAGAGGCTGACGGAAAACGCCCACCACGTCTGAACACCGGAGTTATAGCGGAACAAACATCCAGACATACCAAATTTAATGCAAAACTGTCAAGGTAAAACGTAGACCCCAGACCTCACTATCGTTCGGTCAATTAATTACCTATGGTAGTGGTTATGCAGAGTTTGAACGCGTCTGTAAGTCTGTATGTATAATAATTTCTGTCTATAAAACTTGCCTTAACTAATGCTTTTATTGCATAAATAACCAAGTAGCTTTGACTAAATAATTTTGACTCATACTCGTACCATCACCATTATTATGAACCATTTTTTTATGTGAGGGAAATCCCAAAATGCCGTTCTTTGAAAATGGTTTCAACTTGAAATCCATAAAAAAGAGGAGGAAGAATATGCAGAGTTTTTCGCAAGTGCAAAGTCCAAAGGAACGCGGATGTATCAATTGGTAGGTACCTCCTTGGGTTTATTGATTCATTCTAAACAGTTTTCCATACTCGTAGGCAGGGCCATATTGACCTAGGAGGGAGCGGGCCGGAAATTTTGGGGTATCCCCCCATAATATCACTGTTTGTACCCTTGCCCCCCCCCCCTAAATAAAATCCTGGAAAGGGGGCTGCAGCTCGTAGGTTCAGGGTGATGATTTATTCGTTCCACAGCCCTTATTGATAGAACACTGAAGTTGGGCTACGTCAAACGTAGTATGTACTTATGTAGCGTCTAGATGTGTTGTACGGGTTATACCTTACAACCTTACATCATTTATTTTCTTCTTTCTATCTACCATAATGGATTTAATTAAAATTGCAATGTTTTATTCAACCTACCTATCCTATTTTGTTCCTTTAAGATGCATTTATTGTCCAGGTCGAGTCTATGAAGGCCGAAAAAAGGCTCTCTTCCTGGGAGTGTTTTACCTAATTCACTGATTTCACTGTCAGATAATATCACCCCCTTTACTCTCGCAGTCTAAACGCAGCGAGGGAGAGAGCACAAAACCTACGGACTCACGATAGCATGATACGTCCTCTGCCAATCCACAGAATCAAACCCTATGCCACATGCTCGCAGGTTTGTGTGCCCTCATGTCCTGCGAGCTTGCGATCGAACCAAACCAAGAAAAAATGTACAGCTGTTTGCATACACAACTTTTATCGGGCATATTTTAAATTAAACGAGATTGCAAATTGCATAACTAACAAATAGATACCAGGCGCTTCAGCCTGGCTACCTGGAGGTTACAAAGGGTTCATCATGCCTCAAAGGAAAAGCACAGGTCCTCATGATAGTCCACTACGGTTTGGGACGAGTCAGTCTTGGCTAGAGACCATCAACCCTCTTCGGTGCAGCTACACCGCTACAACAACAAAAAGTAACAATACCCTTCAAAATAAATAATTAAGAAATGAAAATAAAATTAATCCCATCAGATATTCAACCCGGACATGACAGGTCATGATTACATCGCTGCTATATTAAATGAAGGATCAGCGATTCAATATACATTCTAGTAACTGAATATTGAATATACATTGGAGTAGAATTAGCATTAAGTATGAGGAAACAATATAACATAGTCATCAAATTGTGTTCAAATGTCACACGAATTCCACAATATTCAATATACATTCTAGTAACTGAATATTCAATATACATTGGAGTAGAATTAGCATTAAGTATGAGGAAACAATATAACATAGTCATCAAATTGTGTTCAAATGTCACACGAATTCCATTAGTCACAGGCGCGATGCTCATCATTTCATTAGGTGTGTGAACACCTCAGTTTTTCTCTGCGGGGATTTTATTATGCCCTGGTTTAAAATCTGTTTAAAATTCTGGAAGAGATTTCCCGTCCAGAATTTAAATTGGGGCAAATTTCCTCCTGGAAATGTCTTTTATTCTTGGAAGTTCTACCTTGTACCACCGTTAGAAAAACTACTTCTTTTACGATTTATTTTACTCGGCATGATTCCCCTAAGGGGACTTTTCCACCCAACAATCAGTCACATTAGAAGACAAACTAGGTGATTACATGCTTTACCTGTATTGCTTTTTGCTTACCTTATTTTATATGACTACGGTTCTTATAGGGATGGTTCCCTAGTCCGTAGTCATACAAAACAACGTCAGCAATTATCTATATTTTCGGTGTCTAATATGAATGAAACGAACATCACCTGCCTCGGTGGTGTAGTGGTCAAGACGCTCGCCTGGTTCACTCTCAGCCAACCACAAAAATAAAATAAGCACTAATTAACAATAATTTACCTGTATTGCCACATGACAATAGGATCTTCTTCCACGTCTCGCATATCAACTTGTGTATGCAAATTATCTGCAGCTGGATTACGCGTGTGATATCGGTTGCCCATATGAGCCCATAGGAATCCCCTCTTGAAGTTGTACTTGTCATTGTCGGTGCCGTGGTACTTGTGGTGCAGCCTGTGATCCAACACCCAGTCGTACACTGGACCCTATGGAGTAGAGAGAAAGGATGGGTTAAGCCCACTCTGAGGCTTAGATGTAGGGACAACTGCCCCAAAGGATGGGTTAAGCCCACTCTGAGGCTTAGATGTAGGGACAACTGCCCCAAAGGATGAGTTAAGCTTATACGAATCTACGAAGAGAGGAAGGATTAGGATACATATTCCCATGCGAGAAGGGTAAACAGTGTACTCAAGTGGAGGATCCACTCTGAGGCTTAGATGTAAGGACAACTGCCCCAAAGGATGGGTTAAGCCCACTCTGAGGCTTAGGTGTAGGGACAACTGCCCCAAAGGATGGGTTAAGCCCACTCTGAGGCTTAGATGTAGGGACAACTGCCCCAAAGGATGGGTTAAGCCCACTCTGAGGCTTAGATGTAGGGACAACTGCCCCAAAGGATGGGTTAAGTCCACTCTGAGGCTTAGATGTAGGGACAACTGCCCCAAAGGATGGGTTAAGCCCACTCTGAGGCTTAGGTGTAGGGACAACTGCCCCAAAGGATGGGTTAAGCCCACTCTGAGGCTTAGATGTAGGGACAACTGCCCCAAAGGATGGGTTAAGCCCACTCTGAGGCTTAGATGTAGGGACAACTGCCCCAAAGGATGGGTTAAGCCCACTCTGAGGCTTGGGTGTCGGGCAACTGCCCCAAAGGATGGGTTAAGCTTATACGAATCTACGAAGAGAGGAAGGATTAGGATACATATTCCCATGCGAGAAGGGTAAACAGTGTACTCGTGTAGGGACAACTGCCTCAAAGGATGGGTTAAGCTTATACGAATCTACGAAGAGAGGAAGGATTAGGATACATATTCCCATGCGAGAAGGGTAAACAGTGTACTCAAGTGGAGGATGCGCTTGGGCGATTAGATTTTGGACCCCATCAGGCCTTCGGGGACCGTTTTCTTAGCAAGATGAAGTGAGTAGGTAATGCCCGCCACTCAGACAGTCGGAACGTGTGAGGCCGGAAAACCTGTGGGGGGTGGATGCTCCAAATTGTCGGCCCTACAGTATAGGAGAAAAATAAACCTCGAGGGGGAGGACCTCCCCCCCCCCCCCCAAATTGATGGAGTAACTTCCTTATAAAAATTTCAAAGTAAGTAAGTTTGGATTAAGATTGCTATCCATAATGCTCAATCATATTAGGTAGGAGTCATTCAAAAGTATGAGGTTTTCCTACATAGTTCAAAGATCACCTTAAGTAATCCCAAAGTGCTCCCCCAATTATTCTGATTTTGAATCTGATAGCTCAGTATCATTATTAAACACTGTTTAGATGGAATTTTCAGCACTTCAATTAATTTAAACTCAATTTCTGTTTCCTATTACTTAATTTTCTGACTTTTGTTTCAACAGGAGAGAAGGAGAATACTTGGTTCATCCTAAAAAGAGAAGCATAGTACCAGAAGGATTGGACTTGTTGAAGGGCACAAAAGATGAGAAACCAGTTCAATCCAAAGCTGTTAGAAATATTTTCATGATCCGTCATGGGCAGTACAACCTGGATGGGAAAACAGATGCTGAGAGAGTCCTCACACCATTAGGTAAAATAGAAACTAAAATTCAATTAAATAATTAAAAAAAAAAAAGAAATCCCTATGACAATAATTTTATGTATTTAGCCCATTGTTAGTCAGTAGGTATAGGTTTAATTTATTTTACAAGCTGAGGGTTCAGATAGCCTAGTAGACACATGCATGTTCAGTATTGTTCAGTCACTTGAAAAAAAAACTTGCATATAAAAATGAGAATCCCACCAAACTTCACAGGCTCAGAAAAACAGTCCCACAGGCGTGCTGTTGGTGACCTCTATCATATCATGTGATCCTACCTTATGATCCATTTTCAGGCCGTAGTCAAGCACTGGCTACTGGGAAACGGCTCAAAGTTCTTGACTACCCATTCAACAAGATCCATGTGTCTACCATGAGCCGAGCTATCGAGACGGCTCAGCTGATCTCACAAAGTCTACCAGATGTTCTCCCACAGGCATGGGGTTGGTGACCTCTATCATATCATGTGATCCTACCTTATGATCCATTTTCAGGCCGTAGTCAAGCACTGGCTACAGGGAAACGGCTCAAAGTTCTCGACTACCCATTCAACAAGATCCATGTGTCTACCATGAGCCGAGCTATCGAGACGGCTCAGCTGATCTCACAAAGTCTACCAGATGTTCCTGTGGAGCAATGTGCTCTGCTAGAAGAGGGAGCACCAGTACCCCCTGATCCTCCTGTGGGTCACTGGCAACCTGAAGTCCATGTAAGTTGAATACAAGGGGTTGGGATATCTGTAGATTTGGAAGTTAAACATTGCAATAATAAAAGTTGGTGAGAATGGAGTTTTAGTTCTAGTTGAAACCTGATTTTTTTTTTTTTTTTTTTTTTTTGTTTTTTTTGGGATTAGAAAAAACCTCTTCAAAATGGCAACACTGTTTAATTTTAAAAAATAAAATTTTATTTCAAAAATGATAGGATTTTTTTTTATAATTTTTCCAACTTTTATTTTTAATCAAATTATAGAATAATCTCCTTCAAATTGAAGTATTCCAAAGCCTTTATTGCAAACTCTGAAGCATAACACCCACAGCTGAAGCATCACACAACCCATTATCTACCTACTTGCATTTTGTATTATCTGGATCCCCAAGGTAAGTTGTTATTGCGTTATCTGTTATCACACCTTTGCTATGATCTATGATCTCTCAGATCTAGGAAATAACCCCCAGCCTGGTGCGAGATTTCAAAACCCAACTCACTTGTGAATGGGGAGCTCATTTGTCAGGGAATTTTCGTCTCGTGTGGGATTTTCATTTGACTTTGGGGGAATTTTTTCATCATTTGTGAGGTTATGAAAAGAAAAGTTTCCGATTCCGATCCAAAGTTACAAAAGATTTTCCAACACCTCATTCATTTCCCATTTTATTTTTTTAATTGTTTTACTTTCCCGAAACGTAGACACGAAATATGATAACTATCCTAGGTAACGAAACGTGTGAAAGAGGAACTTTTCGAGGTAGGTAGATATGCCGGAAAAATAGGTATAAAAAAAAATAAATAAATAAAAAAAAGGAAGGTGAACAATGAAATAGATAATCTACCTACCTCGGTACTCGTACCTAAGTTTAAAATGATTGTGTTATGTGGAACTGTGGATAAATGTAGTTCACGGGATTCAAAATGTCAAAGGCGTTACTGACGGACATATACGATTGCAGAGTCGGCCCTACAGTAAAGGAGAAAAATGAACCTCGAGGGGGGTGGGCCCGCCCCCTCCGAAATACGGCTCTGCCAATAGGTAGGTACTTTATCAAAAATCTACTTTGTACTTACTGTTAAGCTCAAAGTTTGGAATGTGACAAGCAGCAGTCTGAGGGGCCAAGATGCGGTGTACGTCTTGTGGGCCCATAGTCTGTGTGCTCCTATGGTATTGCCCAATGTACTCATCATGACTAGGAGGAAACCTGGAAAACAGAGAGAAGTTTACAGGAATACGTCCAATCTCGGTGGTGTAAAGACGCTCGCTTGGTGTTCAAGGAGGCGTGGGTTCAATCCCAGCCGAGTGCAAGTATTTATTTATTGGCCAACTCCATTCTTTCTAGTCCTTTGGAAAAAAGGCTCATCATAAGCCAAAAATGCCTTTTACCTTTTGTTGATATGCATGTTCCACGTCCAACCTCGGTGGTATAAAGACGCTCGCCTGGTGTTCAAGGAGGCGTGGGTTCAATCCCAGCCGAGTGCAACTATTTATTTACTGGCCAACTCCATTCTTTCTAGTCCTTTGGAAAAAAGGCTCATCATAAGCCAAAAATGCCTTTTACCTTTTGTTGATATGCATGTTCCTATTTATTTTGTTCAATTTTTGGCGCCTTTCAGCTGTCCTGACTAAAAGGTCAGAGATATCGAAGAAGTTATGGGAGAAGACCCTCTAAAAAACATACCTACCTACCTAAAACCGCAAAAGAAGCATAATTTAGTAGGGTATTACATATTCTGTTAAGACGGTCTCTTCCTGATCCCTTGTGTGCCGGGTCCATTTTAGTTTAGGACTATTGCACTGTAGTTACAGACTTAGTGTAAGGAAAGTCGTTTGATGTTCACACCAATTTTTTACTTTCTATTTATACTTACAGTACAATGTGGTCATCAATTTAGCCTGGGTGAATACCAGCAGTAGTCCATAGATAGCACAGCAGTGTAGGTAAATCCAAAACAGGATTTTGAGCCATATTATCTCCCTCTTCACCAGGTCGTCCTTTTTCTGTTCTGTTTGAGCCACCATTCTAACCTAACAGGAAATAAAAATCGGTCCTTAAAATCAGTCTTTTGAATTTTTTCCGAAACGTAGACACGAAATATGATAACTATCCTAGGTAACGAAACGTGTGAAAGAGGAACTTTTCGAGGTAGATATGCCGAAAAAATAGGTACCTATAAAAAAAAAAAAAGTGAACAATGAAATAGAGAAATAGATAATCTACCTACCTAGGTACTCGTAAGAAAATGATTGTGTTATGTGGAACTGTGGATAAATGTAGTTCACGGGATTCAAAATGTCAAAGGCGTTACTGACGGACATGAACGTTTGGGAAATCAAATAAGGAATTCAAATTTATTCGTCGATCTTTAACCCTAGCTCACTACCTTGATGCAAATGTCGGAAAACATCTAATGTCATGGCTATGTGAATGTGTATGATCGAAAGCATCAATATGTGTATGATCCAAACATCAGGCCCGTGTTTCGGAAAGTAACATTTCGCATTTCGCAATATTTTGACATCACAGTAACTACAAGGATGCGCTGAATTGAGAGGCTGACGAAAAACGCCCACCACGTCTGAACACCGGAGTTATAGCGGAACAAACATCCAGACATACCAAATGCAAAACTGTCAAGGTAAAACGTAGACCCCAGACCTCACTATCGTTCGGTCAATTAATTACCTATGGTAGTGGTTATGCAGAGTTTTTCGCAAGTGCAAAGTCCAAAGGAACGCGGATGTATCAATTGGTAGGTACCTCCTTGGGTTTATTGATTCATTCTAAACAGTTTTCCATACTCGTAGGCAGGGCCATATTGACCTAGGAGGGAGCGGGCCGGAAATTTTGGGGTATCCCCCCATAATATCACTGTTTGTACCCTTGCCCCCCCCCCCTAAATAAAATCCTGGAAAGGGGGCGGCAGCTCGTCGGGTCAGGGATTTTCATAACGTATAGAAGAGAGTCGGGTCTATGAAGGCCGAAAAAAGGCTCTCTTCCTGGGAGTTTTACCTAATTCACTGATTTCACTGTCAGATAATATCACCCCCTTTACTCTCGCAGTCTAAACGCAGCGAGGGAGAGAGCACAAAACCTACGGACTCACGATAGCATGATACGTCCTCTGCCAATCCACAGAATCAAACCCTATGCCACATGCTCGCAGGTTTGTATGCCCTCATGTCCTGCGAGCTTGCGATCGAACCAAACCAAGAAAAAATGTACAGCTGTTTGCATACACAACTTTTATCGGGCACATTTTAAATTAAACGAGATTGCAAATTGCATAACTAACAAATAGATACCAGGCGCTACATACAGTCGAGTCAAAGGTAAACAAGCAGCATTTTTTTGGATTTTTGGTCGGGGAAAAGTTTTTCCAGTTTCCATTTCCACATATTCCAATCGATTGTTCTGAAAAGCAGAGGAGTTTTCTCATTTCCTTTTGCCCTCAAGCTAGTACCAGCCACAGTGGAAACGTTTAGAACCCTTTATTGTTGGAAAGAAGAGGAAGATAAGGAGCCTGTTTCCTTTGTCAGTACCAGGTTGCTCCACACAATACAGTCCTACCTACATTTTCTTATCTGTCCAGGGAATTTAGGAACCACCCTATCCACCAAGGTAGGTGTTTGTTCATTTAGCATTTGAAACTCAAATCAGTGTGTAGTTAATTGGTGAGTAAAAGAACAGGCATTCATCAGCTGAAATCTGACTTGAAAAACACTTCAAATGGTACCTAGGTATTTACCAGGCACCTATCAGATAAAGTGTGTACTGTTTACACTTACAGGAAACACTTGAAGGAATAATCAAATTCTGAAACACATCAAAACTGTTCAAATTGGTGAGGCATGTCTACACCATGGTTGACAGAAATTTCCTTTAACGTCTTGACTTGAAACCCACGTAAAGAAAGATTTTGGTTTAGTGGAAACAAGTTTATAGTATGGTTATGTTTTAGCTAGCAGAACATACAGCCAACACTCTCATGACAGCAATGACAAGTCTCTATGATGAAAAACATGGTCCTGTAGTGCAGGCATTTTTTTTTCCTTTTTATCATGTTTTCACTCTGCTCAAAGTTGCCAAAGTGAGGATATCTGTACACATCTTTACATTCTTTACCAAACTCTGTAAGCACCTTAACCCATTTATATTTCAGTTTGATGGCGGTACTCGTATCATCACCATTTTTATTAACCATTTTTTTATGTGAGGGAAATCCCAAAATGCCGTTCTTTGAAAATGGTTTCAACTTGAAATCCATAAAAAAGAGGAGGAAGAATGTGCTATGTGTATCCTGAAAAAACCTTCAGCACATCTGTAAAAAAAACGAAAAAGAAAAAATCTAATATCTAGATAGGTCCTGAATAGACAAAATAATTATTAATTTGATTTTTACTGTTTCAGATATGAATTATTCAAAGAAACGAGATAGATCTCAGGTATAATATAAGAGGAACTCCTTCCATTACATCAAACCTATCCCAATACAAAACTCAATCTCTCCATTTCTAAGATTTAAGTTGAGTGAACAAGAAATTCATGTGATTTGCAAGAAAGATGTTACTATTTTTTATTACCTATGTACTTATTTTACGTTTAAGTTTAGATTGCCACCCCACATCTTTAGAGAGTTTGTGTACCAAACGAAAGTTTGAAACGAGAAAAACTTTTGTAAAGTTCTCTCGTGTAGTTTATTTCATATATATTCACGAAGTAATTTTAATTTCCCTTTCTGCCTTTTTTCGTTCTTGGTTGTGCCATTATTTAGTAGATTTTTCTTTTTCCAAAGTTTAGAGAGTTTGTGTACCAAACGAAAGTTTGAAACGAGAAAAACTTTTGTAAAGTTCTCTCGTATAGTTTATTTCATATGTATTCACGAAGTAATTTTAATTTCCCTTTCTGCCTTTTTTCGTTCTTGGTTGTGCCATTATTTAGTAGATTTTTCTTTTTCCAAAGTTGTCCTTAAACGCCAATAGTTCACAGAAAGAATGTACTATGTTATAACTGCCTCGTAGCTACATGGTTTTTTGTAAGCTTGGTTTTTGTTTATTTTGCTGTTTCAGATGTTAGTTCAACCATGTTTCTAATTTGATAGTAGGTAGGTATCTATAAATTTGATTCTAGTTCTAGGTACTGTTTATTAACGCTACAGAATTTGTCCTTCTCATTGGATTCAAATGGAAACACATTATCCAACCCCATGTGACCCAAATTAATTTGAATAGGAAGGAGGACTTTGTTAAGATTTAAAAAAAAAAAAAAAAAAAAAATAGGTACTTCATCATGAAATTTTAAACACTAAACAGAAGACCAATCAGCCGAGTTATCTTTGAGAGTAGCCCGTCTGTCTTGTTAGTGTTAGGTCGCGGGGTTCGATTTCCGCCCAGGGCGTATTTTATTATTAGCAAACGAGGTTCTTCTCGGAACGGCTGGCTTTTCTCTGTTGTCTTCCTTCTATTTGCTTTGCGGAGGAGCACCCTAAAGAGGAAGGAGGCCCTCATGCGTTTTAGGGAATGGGGACGATAAGACCATGGCAATTACGAACATCTTGAAAAATTTGTGACAGGCATTGAGATGGTAATCACAACATGATCAGGGTAAAATAAGAAGTGGCCAGAACTCAGGGTAAAGTAAGAAGAACTTCATACCAGTGGCGTAGCGTGGTCTAAATTCAAGTGTAAGGCGTGTAGGGTACTAATTTCCATCATCCATGCTCTTCATGGATTGGCATAGACAAGTATAACTAGGTACCTACCTACCTTCCCAGTTCCACACTCGCCTTAGTATGCCTGATAATCCTGACTAGGAAAATTGTTCAACTATATAAAAAAAAAAAAAAAATGTGTACTTTAAATACCCATAAACATTGCATGGAACGCACGGTTTAGGAGTTATAAGGTTCAAATTGAACCTTATTGAGCGAAAATGGCAAGCTTGTGGTACCCAACCTAGAGTAATAATCCAAGCCTTTAAGTACAAGTATGATTATCAATTTTTATTTTATAAGAGAATCTTAGGACTGGTACCACCTACTCAAGATTGGTTAATCAACTAGATGGGGGGAATGCCTTTGAAACACTGTTCAAATGTTTTTTTTTTTTTTTTTTTTTTTTTTTTTTTTTTTTTCCCCCACCCCCCCTTTTATACTTTTTTTTATTTCTTATTTTTTTTCCTATTTTATTTATTTTCCCCTACCTCCTCATTAGTACATTTTTATACTTCTCATATTTACTCATCATTAGGTACTTATTTTTATTTGCTCTGTTTTGTTTCTATTCTATTTTCTTTTTATTCTTCTCTCTTGTTGGTCTTTATTTTCCTCCATTTATTTTATGACTGTAGCAAAATTGATCTCCTATTATTTCCTTTCCAACCGAGTACGTGTGGGTAAGAGTTGTTTATATGTTTTGCATTATTGTAGCAGTTCTTTCAAGATGGTCCCAGGATTGAGGCAGCATTTCGCAACTTCTTCCATCGGGCAGATCCATCACAAGAGCATGATTCGTATGAACTTCTAGTCTGTCACGCCAACGTGATTCGTTACTTTGTCTGCAGGTTAGTATGTAATCCTCTATTTCTATGTATTTTAAGTAGTTTTATGTAAGCACCATCCTCTAATAAGTACCTGTTTTTTTTTTTTTTTTTTTTTCAACAAGATAGGGACCCTCTTTGTTTTTTTTTTATTTCAGAAAAATTTTTTTTTTTTTTTTCTTCAACAAGATAGGTACCTACTTTGTTTTATTTTTATTACAGACAAATAGTTACTTACATTAGTTTTACCTTAGCCAGTGACTATATTTAGGTACTTAAGGTATGTTCACCAGTTCCCAACGGATCACTGAAGTGTGAAAAAATGTAAATAAATTCAGGCCTGAATTATTTGTCTAGTCGCGCGGCCTCGAAAGAATGAAGATTTCGGGTTTAGCATTTCTTGAGGTTACGTACCTGTTGCTGATTTATCTGCATAACCTTGTCTGTCCTGGTTTTCAGATCGATGCAATTCCCGGCCGAAGCCTGGCTCAGGTTCTCGCTCTACCATGCCAGTATTACCTGGCTCCAAATCTATCCGAATGGTCGCGTAACCTTACGCATTTACGGCGACGTGGGCCATATGAACCCAGACAAAATGACAAGTACGTAAACCCATCATCTCCCTCACAATTCACACTCATCTCTTGTTTCACTCTGTCTCCATTCTGCACGCGCATGCGCACGCCTTTCTTCAGGTGAGTGGGTTTTGTGTTCTTTCTTCTTCAGTTCCTTTGACTAATACATTTCTTGGGGTGTGGTACCTCCTTTTTTCTGTTCCGAATACTTTACAAGTTTATTGTTGCTGAAATTATTCAGCGTATTATTTTGGGGTACGGCATCTGCTGCTGACTAGGGGTGTGGTACCTGTTGTTCATCTGTATAACCTTGTCTGTCCTGGTTCCTGGTTTTCAGATCGATGCAATTCCCGGCCGAAGCCTGGCTCAGGTTCTCGCTCTACCATGCCAGTATTACCTGGCTCCAAATCTATCCTAACGGTCGCGTAACCTTACGCATTTACGGCGACGTGGGCCATATGAACCCAGACAAAATGACAAGTACGTAAACCCATCATCTCCCTCACAATTCACACTCATCTCTTGTTTCACTCTGTCTCCATTCTGCACGCGCATGCGCACGCCTTTCTTCAGGTGAGTGGGTTTTGTGTTCTTTCTTCTTCAGTTCCTTTGACTAATGACCCGCACCACAATTTGAGATTAAACGTGATTCAAGTTAAACTATTGTATTCAGCAATCTGATTGGCTACATTTCATTGAAATGAGGTTCTTTTCTGACGAAATTCCCGTATGTGGAGTCCAGTATGTAGGACTATTAAATCACCCTTTGGCTGGAAATTTATAAATCTTCCAATTAGATTGCCTAATCGAAGTTTAACAGCCAAGTGGAAACTCGGCTTGTGGTCCGGGTTCTTAATTGAAACCCTTGAGGTTTAGAAGCCCATTTACTGTTGAAATAACGGGTCTACTTGTCTTACGTCGACAGTCTAAACACAGAAGGAAATATCATGTTTTTCTTCGCGGCGCTGATTTCATGGGAAACATACCAAGGGGTGGTATTTCTACAACACAGGAATCGAGTCCAACACAGTACCTATTTCAATACTAAGAACATAAAGGGAGCCAATGAAACACATTTTTTCTTCTTTTTTTCTCAATACTCGTGTATTCTCTAACCAAATAATTGTCAGCTTTTACTAACACTCTGTATCAGCCCTTACATGCTTCATCCTCATACCACAAGTTGTTATGTATTGTGTTACCTATCTGTTATCACACCTTTGCTATGATCTCTCAGATCTAGAAAATAACCCCCAGCCTGGTACCTACTTACTGCAATCATTGGTTTGCTGAATGTGTAAAAATGTTGAACCAGCAATACTATTTGATTTGTAACACTCTGGTAATAAGAGGAGCCTGGTAGCTACTTACTGCAATCATTGGTTTGCTGAATGTGTAAAAATGTTGAACCAGCAATACTATTTGATTTGTAACACTCTGGTAATAAGAGGTAGGTAGGTAATGTGTAATGCACTAATGTATGTCCAAGCTGTAAACACCTCCCACATATCAATGAACCATATTTCATTGAAAAAATCATGGAACTTAGCATTGGAAAATTCATTGGTATTCTATAAATTTGATTCTAGTTCTAGGTACTGTTTATTAACGCTACAGAATTTGTCCTTCTCATTGGATTCAAATGGAAACACATTATCCAACCCCATGTGACCCAAATTAATTTGAATAGGAAGGAGGACTTTGACAGGGTGAAAATAAATAAAGTATCAGTAACTAATATTTACCTTATCGAACCCCATGTGACCCAAATTAATTTGAATAGGAAGGAGGACTTTGACAGGGTGAAAATAAATAAAGTAATAGTAACTAATACTTACCTATGATTTTCTTATTTTTTCATTAATAAAATTCTGTCATGATGGTAAATTAAGCACACTGATAACATTTTCTCCTTTAAATTCTACGTTTAGATTCCTGTTCAGTACCCTACAATCCATTCTGAAATTTGTTCCATTTGTATGGCTATATTAGCTCTGTTTTATACCCACCTTTGTATACTTTTTGTTCAAATAAAGATCGGAGACTGTAGCTATAGTTTTCTAAACAATCTCATGTTAAAATGTTTGGTACCAGTTCAGAAGACTCAATAATGGAAAATTTGCTACTAAAAGGAGCTGTCAAAAATCAGCAGTTTGGCCCAAATGACATACACGTGTTAAAGCACCTAATTGAAAAAAAGTGACCAGTGTTTTTATAGGGTTTGGTTAAACACCAAAAGGAGCTTGTTTTTCATTGTCATGGCTTCTGAATAATTACCAATGTAGTCTTCTTCATACACTTCAGAGTTTTTGTGATATATGACCAATGCACTGTTCACTTCTTCTGATAATTTAAAACTGCAAGTTATTTGCATATGAGAAGTACTGATTAGGTACCCAGTGTGATGGTAGGTAACACTACAAGTCTTGCAAGTGAAATTGTACAATCACAATATGGTATAATGATAATGTTAAAGTAAGGAGGTAAAGTAGCTACCTGCCTCGGTGGTGTAGTGGTCAAGGTGCTCGACTGGTAAACAGGAGGGTGTGGGTTCAATCCCAGCCGAGGTATGGAATTTTATCCTCATATAATTTGAGAGTTTGACCACAATAATAGAAGTAGCCTACTGCTGGAGTAAAGGGACTTTTCAGTCCTATGCGAGCAGTATAAATAAGCACTATTATTATATGATTATGAATTAATATTTTCTCAAGAACTCTTTCATCATAATCTTTATCCCAACACTCTCTAGATCTCTAAATTGCAATTAACATCCGTGTGATAGAGACATAGTACCATTTGTACCACAATGAGGAAGAGACATCAGGTAGTTAGCTTGGAGGGTAGGTCGTCTGCTTTGTAAGCGCTAGGTCACCGGTTCGATACCCGCCGGGGGGCGGATTTCATCCTAAACCGATAAAGTTCATTCTCGGAACGGCTGACTTTCTCCTATCCTGTCTTTTATCTTTTCGCTTTCGGTACGATGAGACAGCAGCTACAGGTCCCTCTATCAAAAAAGAAAGAAAGATAACATAGATGAAGAATCAAGGACCGTGTGCATACTCCCGCCAGTGCCGAGTGCAAAACACTTGAGTGCCGGGTGCAACACTATTTAAAATTTTCTTATTTTTTCATTAATAAAATTCTGTCATGATGGTAAATTAAGCACACTGATTACATTTTCTCCTTTAAATTTTACGTTTAGATTCCTGTTCAGTACCCTACAATCCATTCTGAAATTTGTTCCATTTGTATGGCTATATTAGCTCTGTTTTATACCCACCTTTGTATACTTTTTGTTCAAATAAAGATCGGAGACTGTAGCTATAGTTTTCACAATCACAGGAACTTGCTTGCCTCATGTTATTTATTTCCAAATTTTCTGGTAGGGTTAGGGATAAGGCCATAAGGCGCTCTTCAAATTGGTTTTAATGCTAGTCCTAGAACGGTTAATCGAAATTTTTCTACCCTTGGCATGATATCTTATTACTTTGTGAATCTTATCTTATATTATAAAATCAAGATCCATTTACTCATTCACATTTCACACACTGATCGCTCTATCTCCTGAACCACAACACCTAGAAAGCTGAAATTTGGTAGGAATATTTCTATTATGGTCTAGTGTGCAATAAGAAAGAATTTTGAGAAAATCTAAACCAATCCTGAGATATGATCAATTTTTGATTGCCAAAATCTCCATAAGAAATACACAGAGTGCAGAGGCTGCGGGAGAGAAATGAAATGCTCTCGACCAACACTTTGAGTTTCGTTTATGTTTTTAGTTTGATAACTATGCAGCTAATAGGGAGCGCGCAGCGCGACCGTATTTTTTATTATTTTAAGCAAAAATTTTGCTCTATACATCGTAAAATTTGTTTTTTACAATTTTACGGTCACGTCCCATTTGAAATTCGTGACTATTTATATTTAGTAAGTATTGGGAAACTACCTATGTACTTTGGTGTCTTTGGGAGTTGACTTAATAAGCTAAACAAAAACGCTTTTGTTTAGCGGAGTTAAGGAGAGCTAATTTTTATCTTGTACACCTGTTGGTGTGGATATGGCCGATTTTGTTTGAAAATAGGTTTAACCTGAGTTTTTTTTTTTTCTTCTCAAGATGCATTGTTGTTGATGCATCATCTTCTTCCAGTCTCTTCAAACGTATGATCAAAAGTTAAATTTATGTTTTTTGTTGAGTCACTTATGGCTGCTGCCGCACTGAGAGATAAAACTATGGTGAGCTTTTCAAAGTGGATGCAGGCTCATTGGTTAATTTCAATTTTTTTAAGCCAATCAAATTACTTAATCCAAGATTAAAAGGTAATCACAGTTTAATCTCTGTGATCCCGGTCATCCCTCTTTCAGCGATCTTTTCCTATTCAATTATTGAACAATAAATCCAAAGAAGAAAAATATTGGGATCCGCGAGGAAAAATGGCCTAATGGTCAAAGATTCCTACATTTGCAACATACATACATAGTTACTTATATGTGAATATTATTTTCACCAATTTTGATAGTTAACTTGTATTGATAACTCTATAATTTCGGTTCCGGCAATCTTTTTCAGGTGAACCTTGAAGAGAAAAGCTGCAGAACCCATTTCAATGCTTCCATCACGAGTTCGGACCAAAGAAGAGATTGTTTACCCGAAATAATCATGCTTACATCAGATTCCACTTCATTTCATTGCCATTTCGTCAATTTTTGCAAAAACTTCTCTCTAGATAAAAGAAATTTTCGTCAAGTGTCCTCTCGTCTACGAAAATGAAATGCTCAGTATTGGGACATAGTGTGAATCGCTCATATCGCTATAGCAATTGAACATTAAACCTCTTGTAGCCATTGTGGTTTATCTGCTCGTGTGTTTGGTATTTTTGGTAGTTTTATCTAGTGATTCTACTGTATGGAAGTCCAAATAGAGTAGTTTCATTGATAAAGTGAACAGTATAGGTACGGGCGTAGTATTAAGGAGTATTGATAGGAGAGTGGTCCTAATAAAACATCATGAAAACCACAGAGCGAAGTTACCTCCTGTCGAAATCTTTTCAGAATTACACCGCCAATATGAGGTGATATGAAATGCTCAGTATTGGGACATAGTGTGGTGAATCGCTCATATCGCTATCACAATTGAACATTAAACCTCTTGTAGCCAGTGTGGTTTATCTGCTCGTGTGTTTGGTATTTTTGGTAGTTTTATCTAGTGATTCTACTGTATGGAAGTCCAAATAGAGTAGTTTCATTGATAAAGTGAACAGTATAGGTACGAGCGTAGTATTAAGGAGTATTGTTAGGAGCGTGGTCCTAATAAAACATCATGAAAACCACAGAGCGAAGTTACCTCCTGTCGAAATCTTTTCAGAATTACACCGCCAATATGAGGTGAGCGATTTTATATTCTTGTTTGTGCTTTGTAACTTTGTACATTAGATTGTCCTTTTTGTGCGGATTCCAGTGTGTATAGGCCAGGGATTTCCAACTTCCAAGTGTATGCGGGCCACATGCAATATTGGCAGGTACTTCACGGGCCACATACACAGGGGAGAAGGCCCATATCCAGGATTTTCTTGAAGGGGGTGTGGATGCTCCACATTTTCGGAGTCCACCAGATAGTAAAAGAGAAGTGTGATGCCCGAGGGGGCCCACCTAAAAAGCTTCGCGAGCCACATTAATCGCTAGTTGGAAATCGCTGGTCCCATTAATCCCATTAAATCATGGTATCAAATTAACCTGGATCCTATTGAACAAAAGTCCAAACTTATGTATAAAATTTACTCACAGCTGAGCTGTATCGTTCGGCTTTGAACTTGTACTTGGCGTTTGCTATTACTTTTGTGTAACTTTGTACATTAGAATCATTAGATTGTCCTTCTTGTGCGGATTCCAGTGTGTATAGGCCAGGGATTTCCAACTTCAATGTGTATACGGGCCACATGCAATATTGGCAGGTACTTCACGGGCCACATACACAGGGGAGAAGGCCCGTATCCGGGTTTTTCTTGAAGGGGGTGTGGATGCTCCACATTTTCGGAGTCCACCAGATAGTAAAAGAGAAATGTGATGCCCGAGGGGGCCCACCTAAAAAGCTTCGCGAGCCACATTAATCGCTAGTTGGAAATCGCTGGTATTAGGCTATCTTATCTCATTAAATCATGGTATCAAATTAACCTGGATCCTATTGAATAAAAGTCCAAACTTATGTATAAAATTTACTCACAGCTGAGCTGTATCGTTCGGCTTTGAACTTGTACTTGGCGTTTGCTATTACTTTTTCCCATGCTTAAAGCTAATTTTTGCTCAATTTGTTCAAAAATTCTCTCTCATACTTGTCGTTGAAGTTTTTGGTGAGGAATGCACTTTTTCACCGAAAAATGCGCAGCAAAATCCATTCCAAATTATTTAAACAAAAGATTATTCAATGAAAGTAAGGAGTTGATGTAGCCTGTACAGGTACACTAGGACTGAGTCAGTAGAGTAGGCTCTCAAAAAAAATTGTATCTAAATGGACAAATAGGTCCTATCTACTTTTGTTAGTGGTGGGGGGCAGGGATTCGCAGGGGAAAAATAAATAAAAAATCCCCAAGTAATTTAGGTTCTGTAATTTGAAATCCATAAGTATAGTGCTTGTAGGTATTACAGAGAGTTTGTGTACCAAACGAAAGTTTGAAACGAGAAAAACTTTTGTAAAGTTCTCTCGTGTAGTCTATTTCATATGTATTCACGAAGTAATTTTAATTTCCCTTTCTGCCTTTTTTCGTTCTTGGTTGTGCCATTATTTAGTAGATTTTTCTTTTTCCAAAGTTGTCCCTAAACGCCAATAGTTCACAGAAAGAATGTACTATGTTATAACTGTCTCGTAGCTACATGGTTTTTTGTAAGCTTGGTTTTTGTTTATTTTGCTGTTTCAGATGTTAGTTCAACCATGTTTCTAATTTGATAGTATAACGCGTCTGTAAGTCTGTATGTATAATAATTTCTGTCTATAAAACTTGCCTTAACTAATACTTTTATTGCATAAATAACCAAGTAGCTTTGACTAAATAATTTTGACTCATACTCGTATCATCACCATTATTACTAACCATTTTTTTATGTGAGGGAAATCCCAAAATGCCGTTCTTTGAAAATGGTTTCAACTTGAAATCCATAAAAAGAGGAGGAAGAATGTGCTATGTGTATCCTGAAAAAACCTTCAGCACATCTGTAAAAAAAACGAAAAATAAAAAAAAAAAATAATAATAAAAAAATCTAATATCTAGATAGGTCCTGAATAGACAAAATAATTATTAATTTGATTTTTAATGTTTCAGATATGAATTATTCAAAGAAGCGAGATAGATCTCAGGTATAATATAAGAGGAACTCCTTCCATTACATCAAACCTATCCCAATACAAAACTCAATCTCTCCATTTCTAAGTTTGATGGCCAAGTTTGCAAGGAGTTATTCTAAATATGCAGTGTTTGGTATTGGAGCTGTAGCTGGTGGAACCATCATTGAAATCTCTCGAAAATACTACCATTCCCATCTAGCACATTCCTCTTGGACCACAAACTATGAACCATCTGGTACCAAGTGGGACTCAAATTGGGACAGGTCGGAGCTGTAGCTGGTGGAACCATCATTGAAATCTCTCGGAAATACTACCATTCCCATCTAGCACATTCCTCTTGGACCACAAACTATGAACCATCTGGTACCAAGTGGGACTCAAATTGGGACAGGTAAACTTTCACTAAAATATGCATGTGTGCAGAACTTATACTGACACACTGCCATGCACCTAGAACCAAATTTTGAAATAGTTACCCAATTGATGGAAAAACTTCCTTCTAAAAATTTCAAATTTCAAAGTAAGTTTGGATTAAGATTGCTATCTATAATGCTCAATCATATTAGGTAGGAGACATTCAAAAGTATGAGGTTTTCCTACATAGTTCAAAGATCACCTTAATACTCCTGAAGTGCTCCCCCAATTATTCTGATTTTGAATCTGATAGCTCAGTAGCATTATTAAACACTGTTTAGGTTAATTTATCAGTACTTCAACTAATTTAGTCACAATTTCTGTTTTCTATTGAATGATATTTATTTTTCTGACTTTTGTTTCAACAGGAGAGAAGGAGAATACTTGGTTCATCCTAAAAAGAGAAGTATAGTACCAGAAGGCTTGGACTTGTTGAAGGGCACAAAAGATGAGAAACCAGTTCAATCCAAAGCTGTTAGAAATATTTTCATGATCCGTCATGGGCAGTACAACCTGGATGGGAAAACAGATGCAGAGAGAGTCCTCACACCATTAGGTAAAGTAAAAAAAATCTCCATGAAATTAATATTTTTTCTTTCTATTCAAGCCCCTTTGTAAGTAGGTAGAATAAAATCAATAATATTGCCCCAATAAATGCAATTGCAAAAATTTGATGCCATATGGTCAATTGGTCATGTTAACAAAGACTAATCTCATGCCATGAAAAAGAAAATTTCCAGATTATAATATGTTTTTGTTGTTGGGACATTGATTATTAGCATCTTAGGCCCTTGATTATTAGGCCCTTTTCCTATGTGCATCCCAATATTTTTCTACAATGGAACTGCTGGACAGGAATTTAGGTGTGCTTGTTTCTTGGGAGAGTTCAGGGAACATGAAGGACAGTTAGGAGAGTTTTTGATAAGTATTCTATGGAGATGTTGGGATTGATATATTAGAAGATTATAATATGTTACCCAGCTATATCATGTGATCTTACCCTATGATCCTCTTCCAGGCCGTAGTCAAGCACTGGATACAGGGAAACGGCTCAAAGTTCTCGACTACCCGTTCAACAAGATCCATGTGTCTACCATGAGCCGTGCTATTGAGACGGCTCAGCTGATCTCACAAAGTCTACCAGATGTTCCTGTGGAGCAATGCGCTCTGCTAGAAGAGGGAGCACCAGTACCCCCCGATCCTCCTGTGGGTCACTGGCAACCTGAAGTCCATGTAAGTTGAAAATAAGGGGTTGAGATATCTTTAGGTTAGAGCAGCAATTTTCATCTAAGGGAATGTGAGAGACCCTCTGGGGGTACTCAAAAAATTGTGTAATGGACGTAATGGTGGACAAAAGCAGATTTTAAATTTTGATGGGTTATTAGTGCAGTACAGTCCAGAAAAGTACTGAATTTTGACCTCAAGGTACTGAATTTTTCCTAAAGGTACTGAGTGTGTTTAGAACTCGGTAGTAATGGTACACATCAACCTATTAGATAGGTATGGGTATGATGGTGGTGGGGGTACATGAGATTAAAACCGGGTACCCAAGGGGTACTCGGGCAAAAAAAGGTTGAGAACTGCTGGGTTAGAGGTTAAACATTGAAATAGTAAAAGTTGGTGAGAATCTTGAAAATGTTTGTTGACTTAGCAGCAAAGCCTCAAGGATTCATACTGTAATCCTTGGGGATCTTGGGCATAATGTACTTGAATTTTTTGCTGATTCATTTCCAAGCTTCAAAGGGTCCTTATGGGGCAAATTTGGACTTTATTTGGACCTTATGGATCTTGGGCATAATGCACTTGAATTTTTTTGCTGATTCATTTCCAAGCTTCAAAGGTTCATGTTGTGATATTTGGACCTTATTGAGCAAAAATGGCAAGCTTGTGGTACACAACCTAGAGTAATAATCCAAGCCTTTACAAGTATGATTATCAATTTTTATTTTATAAGAGAATCTTAAGACTGGTACCACCTACTCAAGATTGGTTAATTAACTAGATGGGGGGAATGCCTTTGAAACACTGTTCAACTGTTATTTTTGTTTATATTTTATTTATTTTCTCCTACCTCCTCATTAGTACATTTTTATACTTCTCATATTAACTTATCATTAAGTACTTATTTTTATTTGCTCTGTTTTGTTTCTATTCTATTTTCTCTTTACTTATTCTTCTCTCTTGTTGGTCTTTATTTTCCTCCATTTATTTTATGACTGTAGCAATTGGTCTCCTATTATTTTCATTCCAACCGGGTACGTGTGGGTAAGAGTTGTTTATATGTTTTGCATTATTGTAGCAGTTCTTTCAAGACGGTCCCAGGATTGAGGCAGCATTTCGCAACTTCTTCCACCGGGCAGATCCATCTCAAGAGCATGATTCGTATGAACTTCTAGTCTGTCACGCGAACGTGATTCGTTACTTTGTCTGTAGGTTAGTATGCAATCCTCTATGTATTTTAAGTTGTTAGGATTAGGACCATTTTTTACTAAGTCTAAGTACATACTTATTTACTTTAGTTTTACCTTGGCCAGTGGCTATAGGTTATGTTGAATACGCCAGTTCCCAACGGATCGTAGATTCGTAGAAGCCTTTAGGGCTGTTTAGCCCCTACACCTAAGCCTCTGATTGGGCTTTTTTTGTGTGTATGTCCCAACTCCCAACGGATCACTGAAGTGTGGAAAAATAAATAAAGGCCTGAATTACTTGGTTCGATCGCGCGGCCTCGTAAGACTTAAAGAATGCTCCATCTTGGCTGTTGCTGTAGTAAAAAAAAAAAAAAAAAAAAAAAAAAAAAAAAAAAAATATTTTTTTCTCACATCTACCCTTCTAAGATTAAATAAAAATCAAATAAATATTAAAAATCCCCTGCTTAACATACACCACTGATAAGATATAATCCAATCCACTTTAGAGTTCATAGGCATTCTTATTTATTTGAATATGAAATTTGATTGATGAGAATTGTGTTAACAAGATAAAGAGAATAACCTGTGTTCTCTGTTTAAATAAACACAGCAGTGTTTGTACCTTTGTGATTTTTGAATTTCCCTCAATTTGTTATTTAGTAATGAAATTAGAAGGGATTGGAAAGATCTAAAGTTTACAAGTTCAGTAAGTATTTTCATAGTTTTTTGGCTAAAACAGCTATCTTTTTTATATCTCCCCTTCTTCCTTTTCATAAAAAAAACCTGGGCCTCTTCAAAATGGCAACACTGTTTAATTTTAAAAAATAAAATTTTAAAAATGATAGGATTTTTTTTATAATTTTTCCAATTTTAATTTTTTATTAATTTTAATCAAATTATAGAATAATCTCCTTCAAATTGAAGTATTCCAAAGCCTTTATTGCAAACTCTGAAGCATAACACCCACAGCTGAAGCATCACACAACCCATTATCTACTTGCATTTTGTATTATCTGGATCCCCAAGGTAAGTTGTTATTGTGTTATCTGTTATCACACCTTTGCTATGATCTCTCAGATCTAGAAAATAACCCCCAGCCTGGTAGCTACTTACCAGCAATACTATTTGATTTGTAACACTCTGGTAAAAATAGGTAGGTAGGTAATGTGTAATGCACTAATGTATGTCCAAGCTCCAAGCTGTAAACACCTCCCACATATCAATGAACCATATTTCATTGAAAAAATCATGGAACTTAGCATTGGAAAATTCATTGGTATTTGTGTAGCAAACAATCTCATGTTAAAATGTTTGGTACCAGTTCAGAAGACTCAATAATGGAAAATTTGCTACGAAAAGGAGCTGTCAAAAATCAGCAGTTTAGCCCAAATGACAAGTGTTAAAGCACCTAATTGAAAAAAGTGACCAGTGTTTTTATAGGGTTCGGTTAAACACCAAAAGGAGCTTGTTTTTTCATTGTCATTGTCATGGCTTCTGAATAATTACCAATGTAGTCTTCTTCATACACTTCTAATAAATGACCAATGCACTGTTCACTTATCTTGTGATAATTAAAAACTGCAAGTTTTTTGCATATGAGAAGTACTGATTAGGTACCCAGTGTGATGGTAGGTAACACTACAAGTCTTGCAAGTGAAATTGTACAATCACAATATGGTATAATGATAATGTTAAAGTAAGGAGGTAAAGTAGCTATTTAACCCTAGAAACATAAGTAGACTGTTTTTTAGGTAGACATAATGTTCACTCACTCATTAAAAAAGAGTGATTTTTTGCTACTATAAGATGCAGAATATGAAATAGATATGTTTCAAATTTCAAAACATTATTTTTATTATATATATAAAAAAAAAATAATAATAATAATAATAATAAAAATTAATAATAATAAAAAAAAAATAGAATCATCACAAAAATAAACTAGGTGTGAGTAAAATTTACTCACATCTACCCTTCTAAGATTAAATAAAATCAAATAAATATAAAAAATCCCCCGCTAACACACACCACTGATAAGATATAATCCAATCCACTTTAGAGTTCATAGGCATCCTTATTTATTTGAATATGAAATTTGATTGATGAGAATTGTGTTAACAAGATAAAGAGAATAACCTGTGTTCTCTGTTTCAATAAACACAGCAGTGTTTGTACCTTTGTGATTTTTGAATTTCCCTCAATTTTTTATTTAGTAATGAAATTAGAAGGGATTGGAAAGATCTAAAGTTTACTAGTTCAGTAAGTATTTTCATAGTTTTTTGGCTAAAACAGCTATCTTTTTTATATCTCCCCTTCTTCCTTTTCATAAAAAAAACCTGGGTAGTCTGGGTATCAAATAAAAATTAAAAGTCAGGATGAATACCCCTTTTAATAAATTATCATGTCACCCTGTACCTACCTACATATTATTCTTATTGCTTTCCCACATTGCTCAAATAAGCCAGCCACTCAATATCAGGTAGACCTGACTTGCCTGTCAGGTGTACCTGATAGTGTCTGTGCTCATCAGGTATTAGGTTGTAGGTAGACTTGACAGGCGGACCTGCTCAGGCTTACCTGTCAGGTCTCCCTGATAGAGAGTGGCCAGCCTCAGGTATCAGGTAGACCTGACAGGCAGACCTGTTCAGGCGTACCTTTAGGTCTACCTGATAGTGAGTGGCTGGCTGTATGATAGAGTGATTTCTAGCTCTAGATTTGGGTCCAAGCAATGTGCAGTTTCCTTCCAAAAATAAAATAGTTTTATATCAGAAGCCACACTTTTTTTTTATTTGTCAACTTGCAGATCAGTTTTGTGTGGAAAAAAAGAGGTCAAATAGCAACATCCCTATTGTAACAGTAGTATAGATCACATTATCATTCAATGGAGTGTGCACTCAACGTTATTTTACATGACTTAACATTAGTTCAATAGGCAGGTATCCTATCCACATTAGATTTTTTTTTTTTTTAATATCAATTTTTATAAACTAGTGTGTGGTTAGTGCTTTTTCAGTGATAAGAGTATGCTTCAAATGCCTGTGGCCTCTATATCTGAACAAGTATGGGAACTGTATTTCCATTTTCCTGTAATCTACATAACTATCTACTTACTTTTTAATTAATCTTTTAACTACTTATGTGTATGTAGCTAACTTGCTCAATTTTCCGTGATCTCTAAAAAGGAAGGAAAAAAAGTTAAAAAAAGACCCAAGTTTTTTGACTTTAACAATGATTTTCGTGTTCGTGTTTTTAACAATGATGTAGGTACTTGTTGGTACCTAAGTGTAAAATTCCACAGTATACTTAGGTAGGTAGGTACTTATTGAGAGTGAAGCAGTGAAGGTTAATACTGTCAAAATCCTACTAACACAACATCTAACGTAGCGTAGGTAAGTATCTAAAGTCAGGTACATTAAAACATTGTTGGTACATTATTTCTTTAGAGGTAATTAACAGCAAACTCATAAGGTACCTACAAGTCTTGCCATTATTTTGCTTGTTGTATAACTGGACTTATGGTCACATACTACTACTTAGTCGTTATTTCTCTGAACCTACTCAGTGGTCATTATTACTCTCATTTCTGAACATGTGTGTGACAATAAAACATGAATGAGTCAAGGCGGACCATGCTTATTATGTAAGTATAGTACGAGTACATCACGTGTGTGGAAAATCCTTTCTGAGTTTTGGGGAATATTGGATCTTTTTCTACATGAACTAGATTAGTACTTAGGTGTAGGTAAATACGTACTTAATTGCCTATTCTATCAAACATTACACCCAAGAAAAGCCTGGGAAAATATGTGAGTAAAGCTACATTAATTTTACCAAAGAAGTTAGTCCATTGTGTTGTCAATATGTACTTTATTTTGTGTTACAGAAGTGTGTAGATTTTTTATTTATTATTGTTATTATTTTTTAAATAAATAGGTTGTTATTTATTCTATGTTACAGACGAGATTATCATAACTCATGGCTGGTGACACAACAGTGATGGATTTAGAAGACAAACAAGATGAGGAGGATAAAGTAGTCAAAGAGATAAGGTAAGAGCTTAAGCCAGATCATTAGCACGGTGGACTTTGAATCTGGAGGTTGGTGGTTCGAGTCCAAGTCAAGTCACAAAATTTAGCTTAGTATATTAAGCGGGGAACGACATTTGTGACAAGTTTATATGCTTAACACAATTAAAAATTCCTTTTCGGTTCATTTAAAATTTACACCAGCTCGCCAATTTTGCCCTTTCGTCGGTCAGTGTACGCCAATTTAGAGTGTAGCACATGGTCACACATCCATATACTCGCCATGCATGACGTTACTTCAGTTAATGTATCGCAGGAGGATCATAAATAGGTAGGTACATATGGACATGAACCTGAGGTTGACAATCTCTATTTTATACAGGGGAACAGGAGTACCTATGGGTATTTTCGGAACTATCTTTATTAGTCACTTGGTATTCCCATGAACCTTAGTATATACACCGGAGGGATTTAACAATGATGTAGGTACTTGTTGGTACCTACGTGTAAAATTCCACAGTATACTTAGGTAGGTAGGTACTTATTGAGAGTGAAGCAGTGAAGGTTAATATGTACTGTCAAAATCCTACTAACACAACACCTAACGTAGCGTAGGTAAGTATCTAAAGTCAATTGTGTAGGTAGGTACATTAAAACATTGTTGGTACCTACATTATTTCTTTAGAGGTAATTAACAGCAAACTCATTAGGTACAAGTCTTGCCATTATTTTGCTTGTTGCATAACTGGACTTTATGGATTTTCTTATTTTTTCATTAATAAAATTCTGTCATGATGGTAAATTAAGCACACTGATTACATTTTCTCCTTTAAATTCTACGTTTAGATTCCTGTTCAGTACCCTACAATCCATTCTGAAATTTGTTCTATTTGTATGGCTATATTAGCTCTGTTTTATACCCACCTTTGTATACTTTTTGTTCAAATAAAGATCGGAGACTGTAGCTATAGTTTTCAAATTTGATTCTAGTTCTAGGTACTGTTTATTAACGCTACAGAATTTGTCCTTCTCATTGGATTCCAATGGAAACACATAATCGAACCCCATGTGACCCAAATTAATTTGAATAGGAAGGAGGACTTTGACAGGGTGAAAATAAATAAAGTATCAGTAACTAATACTTACCTCCATTATTTCTCTCATTTCCGAACATGTGTGACAATAAAACATGAATGAGTCAAGGCGGACCATGCTTATTATGTAAGTACAGTACCTACGAGTACATCACGTGTGTGGAAAATCCTTTTTGAGTTTTGGGGAATATTGCATCTTTTTCTACATGAACTAGATTAGTACTTAGGTGTAGGTAAATACGTGCTTAATTGCCTATTCTATCAAACATTACACCCAAGAAAAGCCTGGGAAAATATGTGAGTAAACATAGCTACATTAATTTTACCAATGAAGTTAGTCCATTGTGTTGTCAATATGTACTTTATTCTGTGTTACAGAAGTGTGTAGATTTTTATTTATTCTTGTTATTATTTTTTTAAATAAATAGCTTGTTATTTATTCTATGTTACAGACGAGACGTGTGTAGATCATCATAACTCATGGCTGGTGACACAACAGTAAATAAATAGCTTGTTATTTATTCTATGTTACAGACGAGACGTGTGTAGATCATCATAACTCATGGCTGGTGACACAACAGTGATGGATTTAGAAGACAAACAAGATGAGGAGGATAAAGTAGTCAAAGAGATAAGGTAAGAGCTTAAGCCAGATCATTAAGCACGGTGGACTTTGAATCTGGAGGTTGGTGGTTCAAGTCCAAGTCAAGTCACAAAATTTAGCTTAGTATATTAAGCGGGGAACGACTTTTGTGACAAGTTTATGAGCTTAACACAATTAAAAATTCCTTTTCGGTTCATTTAAAATTTACACCAGCTCGCCAATTTTGCCCTTTCGTCGGTCAGTGTACGCCAGTCAAGTCACAAAATTTAGCTTAGTATATTAAGCGGGGAACGACTTTTGTGACAAGTTTATGTGCTTAACACAATTAAAAATTCCTTTTCGGTTCATTTAAAATTTACACCAGCTCGCCAATTTTGCCCTTTCGTCGGTCAGTGTACGCCAATTTAGAGTGTAGCACATGGTCACACATCCATGTACTCGCCATGCATGACGTTACTTCAGTTAATGTATCGCAGGAGGATCATAAATAGGTAGGTATATGAACATGAACCTGAGGTTGACAATCTCTATTTTATACAGGAGAACAGGAGTACCTATGGGTATTTTCGGAACTATCTTTATTAGTCACTTGGTATTCCCATGAACCTTAGTATATACACCGGAGGGATTGAAAGATTGAAACGCGTAGGTAGCTACTTCCATTATGTAGGTAGGTAAGGTACCTACATAATTACTTTTGCATCTAGCTAATCCCTAATCCATTTCTTACTGATAACACTAATATCTACTGCACGCATCACAATTGGTTTTCATTCCCGAAAAAGCGCTGTGCTGAATAGCGTCGTTTCTCCCTCCTGTCTTGGGAAGTGAAAGTAAAAGTTCTACTGTGCAGACCAGAAGTTGAGGGAGCAACAAGCGAGTAGTATTTTTTACTGTAGCTCTGATCTGATCTGACGTGAAAAGTAAAAGTGTAGCAAGGCTAAACTGGCAGGCAAATAAACATGGCACGAGAAGTGTATTTTCTGAATCAGTTCTCATTCTGGTTGATTTCATGAAGAATCAACCATGTCCAACAAGTCGATAGGTAACTTGATTCTTTTCTTAACATGTTGTGTAATTACGTCCCGGTGTTAGCTAATTTTTCTCCTTGTAAAATCCGTGAATTTTTCCTGTGAATGATTCGCTTTTAACTGGTTAAAAAAAAAATCGTCCCTGAAAAAAAGCTATTATTTTAGTTTTTTCCCCCAACTACAATTTTTTTCCAAACGGAAATCCCATAAATTCAATTCTTAGACCTAGGATTTTCCGAATCTGATTGGAAAATTTCTTTTTCCTGTGTTTAATGTGTTTGGATTAATGCCCTAAGCTCGAAGCTCAAAGGTAAATACTTAGGTAAGATAATTATTATGTATATATATATATTTTTTTAATTACATACCTATGACCTATTAAGATTTTCTTGTAGTAATTTTGGTTTACAATTGATAACTTTTTTACAAAAGGATTAAAAGATGTTTTGGGTTGCATTACCCTCTCTGGACAATCTAGTACCCAAGAGCCATATCACTTTAGTAGCCCAAGAGCCATATCGCTTTAGTAGCATTAGGTGGGTTATCATTCGTGCTTTATTGATTTTTCGTGCCTACACCTGTTATCAACTTATCATGTAGGATTATAGGTGATTGCATTCTCAACTATGCAGAATCACTTAATAATTTTATTATTTGATTTAATTATGAACCTTAGGTTTGATGTTCTTACGGAGGTATTTTTTAAAATAATTGATGGTGTTTGTATCAGTATGTACTACCAGGGTATTTCCGTGATGCCATTAGGAATATAACACCGTCTATATCACACTATTACAGTACAAAGCAATTACATATTGGTTCCTCATTTATTGAAGCTAAAACCAAGAGGCAAAGCTTTAAATTTCAATCACCATTGGTTTTGTTGTGACTGCCTTCTAAATGATTTGATCTGACCACAAAAATTCGTCAGTTTTATTGTCTTTAATAGACAGGCTATAAAACAGCTTAGTCGTCAGTTGACGTAATACAAAACATTAAGTTCTGTATGGCCTATAATTATGAAAGTTTCAAATATGTTTATGAACTATGTGATCGTTAAACCGTGCTTATAAATAGTCATTATGCAGTTTAAAGTTCTACCTAGTGTAGTCTAGGTTCCACTGCTTGTGCGTGCTCTAGTTATTATTATCAGCAAAAACCTGTATACCTTGAAGTTGGTGGTACCAGAGCCCTTAACTTTACTCATGTTGGTGTATGCTTTGGTATATTAGCATCTGGTAGAGTACTGTCCATGTTTTACCAATCAATTAACTTTCCGGTGCTACTTTTTCCAGCTTTCGAGGTCGCTGTGCTTGGCATTGGTGAATATTGGTTTGAAATGTTTGTACTTTGTTTGCACTGCTGACATGATCTTGGAGAGTTTCTGTTACGAATCTTTGTAGATGTTTAGTGCCATTGAGTTTAATATTATTGGGTTTCGAAGATAAATTATGTATGGTTCTAGTTCCCAAAGTAGAGTTAATACTGTTCACGTGGAGTTGGATTTTTGTACTCCGAGCGCATGCGGCCCGCGTGCACAGACTGCAAGGCTGTTTGCCCCTGCACCTAAGCCTCAGATTGTGCTTTTTGTGTATGGAGTTAAGCTGTTTCCTAACTAAGCTCGAAGATCCGAGCGATCTTCAATAACTTTTCCTAAGGCTGTTTGCCCCTACACCTAAGCCTGAGATTGAGCTTTTTGTGTATGGAGTTAAGCTGTTTCCTAACTAAGCTCGAAGATCCGAGCGATCTTCAATAACATTTCCTTTTTGTCCATGGATGTCTTGCAGAGGATTAATTAACCCTAAAGTTTCCATGTTATTAGGGATTTACATTCGAGGATCAAATTACCGTAGCTCTGCCGCGGAAGTGTTCTTGGTATGTTCTGCCTTTTTTTAGTTCTGTATATACCATTTTCAGGCATATAACATGAAATTATTGCAAAATTATTAATGATTTAGCGCTTGCAAAAAGCGGAACAATAGAATACCTATTTTGTATTCTACTGCTGTTATGAATTAATATTTTCTCAAGACTCCTTCATCATAATCTTTATCCCAACACTTTCTAGATCTCTAAATTGCAATTTACATCCGTGTGATAGAGACATAGTACCATTTGCACCACGATGAGGAAGAGACATCAGGTAGTTAGCTTGGAGGGTAGGTCGTCTGCTTTGTAAGCGCTAGGTCACAGGTTCGATTCCCGCCGGGGGGCGGATTTCATCCTAAACCGATAAAGTTCATTCTCGGAACGGCTGACTTTCCCCTATCCTGTCTTTTTTCTTTTCGCTTTCGGTACGATGAGACAGCAACTACAGGTCCCTCTATCAAAAAAGAAAGAAAGAAAGATAACATAGATGAAGAATCAAGGACCGTGTGCAAACTCCCGCCAGTGCCGAGTGCAAAACACTTGAGTGCCGGGTGCAACACTATTTAAACCTTAGAGCCGTGTGTACACGATGTACTTATCTTCAGTCATATCAAAGTGTTTCAGTGTTATCGGTGCTTTCTTTTGTTAAAAATAATATTGGTATTTTTATTAACAATTGTTTTTCTTTTCTGTATCTCACTACGAGTTGTAGGTACTTGAAAAAATTGTGTAGGCAGAGGTGCTTCCTCAGATTTTCAATAGTGTTCTGGATATCTCACTTGTGGTTTGGAGTGTCAACCATTGAATCTTGATACTCTTGATAGCAACCAACCCTACTTTGTTATGACGCCATTTTCCCTTCCTTAGGATTTATTTTTTCTCGTAACATTGGTCTCATAAGTTAGTATGTTTTGGATTATGGTTTGATGATGATTATGGGTTTACATTATGCGTCAATTTTCATTCAAAGTTCAACTCAATGGATTGGTAACCTTGTGATTTGTTCTGATTAACATGTGGTGGATTATGTACCAACTGACTTGGGAGTTAATACTGTTCACGTGGAGTTGGATTTTTGTACTCCGAGCGCATGCGGCCCGCGTGCACAGACTGCAAGGCTGTTTGCCCCTGCACCTAAGCCTCAGATTGTGCTTTTTGTGTATGGAGTTAAGCTGTTTCCTAACTAAGCTCGAAGATCCGAGCGATCTTCAATAACTTTTCCTTTTTGTCCATGGATGTCTTGCAGAGGATTAATTAACCCTAAAGTCTCCATGTTATTAGGGATTTACATTCGAGGATCAAATTACCGTGGCTCTGCCGCGGAAGTGTTCTTGGTATGTTCTGCCTTTTTGTCTTTATATACCATTTTCAGGCATACAACATGAAATTATTGCAAGATTATTAATGATCTAGCACTAGCAAAAAGCGGAACAATAGAATATTTTGTATTCTACTGCTGTTGTGAATTAATATTTTCTCAAGAACTCTTTCATCATAATCTTTATCCCAACACTCTCTAGATCTCTAAATTGCAATTAACATCCGTGTGATAGAGACATAGTACCATTTGTACCACGATGAGGAAGAGACATCAGGTAGTTAGCTTGGAGGGTAGGTCGTCTGCTTTGTAAGCGCTAGGTCACAGGTTCGATTCCCGCCGGGGGGCGGATTTCATCCTAAACCGATAAAGTTCATTCTCGGAACGGCTGACTTTCCCCTATCCTGTCTTTTTTCTTTTCGCTTTCGGTACGATGAGACAGCAACTACAGGTCCCTCTATCAAAAAAGAAAGAAAGAAAGATAACATAGATGAAGAATCAAGGACCGTGTGCAAACTCCCGCCAGTGCCGAGTGCAAAACACTTGAGTGCCGGGTGCAACACTATTTAAACCTTAGAGCCGTGTGTACACGATGTACTTATCTTCAGTCATATCAAAGTGTTTCAGTGTTATCGGTGCTTTCTTTTGTTAAAAATAATATTGGTATTTTTATTAACAATTGTTTTTCTTTTCTGTATCTCACTACGAGTTGTAGGTACTTGAAAAAATTGTGTAGGCAGAGGTGCTTCCTCAGATTTTCAATAGTGTTCTGGATATCTCACTTGTGGTTTGGAGTGTCAACCATTGAATCTTGATACTCTTGATAGCAACCAACCCTACTTTGTTATGACGCCATTTTCCCTTCCTTAGGATTTATTTTTTCTCGTAACATTGGTCTCATAAGTTAGTATGTTTTGGATTATGGTTTGATGATGATTATGGCAACCAACCCTACTTTGTTATGACGTCATTTTCCCTTCCTTAGGATTTATTTTTTATCGTAACATGTTTGTGGGAGAATGACCTAATGGCCAAGTTCCCGACATGTGAAAACATCATAATAATAAGAGTAAAATGTGCTTTTCATAGTCTCACATTTAACCCTTTTCTGCTCCAAAGGTCTCCCTCGAGCAGAAGAATGCCAACATTCGGTTTAACCCCATCATCACCAACGAGGAGACTCTCTTTGTAGGAGAATGACCTAATGGCCAAGTTCCCGACATTTGAAAACATCTTAATAATAAGAGTAAAATGCGCTTCTCATAGTCTCACTTTTAACCCTTTTCTGCTCCGTAGGTCTCCCTCGAGCAGAAGAATGCCAACATTCGGTTTAACCCCATCATCACCAACGAGGAGACTCTGAGGATAAGTATAGAGGACATGGGGTTCGATGCTCGGCTACCTTCTACGAATGATGAGGCTACGTTCACAGTGGATGGCATGAAATGTCAATCCTGTGTGAAGAAAATAGAAGCCACCATTGGAGAGAAACCGGGTGTGATTGCTGTAAAGGTGAGTCATTGAGGTCAATGACAATTTTAATGAGGGGAAAACTCGTATTTTAAATAGAACTTTTTGTGGATCTATACACAACCGTGGTATTTTTTTTTTTTTAAATTTTATTTTATTAATTTTTTGGGGCACATTTACTTACAACAGATATTAATTCTTATTTTTTCTTCCTTTTCTTGTCTATTTCTCTTTACAGAGGGTTGAAAACAGTCAGTATTAGATAGTAGTATGTATTAGATTAATTTGAGCAAGGTTTTATTTGTATTTTGTTTTTAATTTATTCTGTACCAAATACATAAGACCGAAGTGGCGAAACGCGTTTCTGATTTCCCTTCTGTTCGGAGGTCCCTGTATGATTATCATGACCTATTTCATGTTCGGGATGACGTTTGGCTACATTCACCACGATGATATGTGCTGTGTTATGCCGGGCCTGAGTATGGAGAATCTATTGCTGTTTGTGCTGTCCACCCCTGTACAGGTAATAGAAGAAATGAATTACAGCTCAAATGTCAGGAGTCACAAATGGTTTAGTTATGACAAAGGGACTTTATAGTCATTCGCCCTACAAAAGCTTTTTACAGCGATACACCAATAAAATTGTCCCTCTTCCTGAAAGATCACTTAAGGTAAGCGACCATATACTTACTATTATGACAAAGGGACTTTGTAGTCATTGGCCCTACAAAAGCTTTTTACAGCGATACACCAATAAAATTGTCCCTCTTCCTGAAAGATCACTTAAGGTAAGCGACCATATACTTGCTTACTTGGTTCTCCAAATTAAATTGATACCGAGTGCAAGAGGTTATTTGATAGAGGGAACTGTAACTCCTAAGGTTTTATCGTCCCAAAATGGAAGAGAGTTAATGAGGACAGGATAGGAGAAAGCCAGCCGTTGCGAGAACGAATTTGAATATATGACATTAATTACGAACCTTAGCTGTTTAGGATGAATTTCTCCTCGGGCGAGGGATCGAACCCGTGACGTATAATAAGAAAGTGTATTTTCAATTGATTATGTTAAGGCGGTCTCTTCTTAATCCCTTGTGTGCCGCGTTTTTTTTTTTTTTTTTTTTTTTTTTTTTTTTTTTTTTTTTGGTTTTTTTTTATAAACCTTTTTTTTTTTCATATTCTATTCTAGTATGCTTTGCGCTGTTGAGATCTATCTGTTCTTAGCTTGACTCTAAATTCTTGTGTAGCTATGTCCTTGAAAAAAGTCACGAATATCAATGTTACTATTCATTTTATCACTTCTGTGTGAGAAAAAATTTTGCTCTATACATCGTAAAATTTGTTTTATTACAATTTTGCGGTCACGTCCCATTTGAAATTCGTGACTATTTAGTAAGTATTGGGAAACTACCTATGTACTTTGGTGTCTTTGGGAGTTGACTTAATAAGCTAAACAAAAACGCTTTTGTTTAGCTTAATACTTATATGGGAAATATTGGGATGCGCGAGGAAAAATGGCCTAATGGTCAAAGATTCCTACATTTGCAACATACATACATAGGTACTTATATGTGAATATTATTTTCACCAATTTTGATAGTTAACTTGTATTGATAACTCCATAATTTCGGTTCCGGCAATCTTTTTCAGGTGAACCTTGAAGAGAAAAGCTGCAGAATCCATTTCAATCCTTCCATCACGAGTTCGGAAAGCTTGAAATGTTTTCTGGAAGAAATGGGCTACGAAGTATTCCTACCGCTCTTAGACAAATCGTCTTCCAAGTCAAGTACATGTATCATAGAAGTTCTTGGGATGACGTGTATGTCTTGTGTGAACAATATTCAAGGTAAATAAATTCTTTAAATCTTAAAGAGCATTTGCAAGTATTGGCGATTTATAAATGGTTTTGAAGAAATAGTGGTAGTTGAAAGAGGGAAATGTATCCAAACTAACAAGCTTCCCGATTCTCGGATGGAGCGAACATCCTATACAAATAACGTTCGTTCTCAGAACGGCTAAGACAATATGACCTCCGCTGTTACAGTTCCCTCTATCAGAACTTTTTTTTTTGCAAGTATTAAGTATCCTCTATGTAGTCTATGTTATTAATAACCCACTCATTGTTTATGCAGGTATGATTGGTGCTCGAACAGGGGTGGACAGTATTAAAGTCAGTCTCGCCGACAAAGAAGCTGTGATAATTTATCTTAAAGAGTTTTTGCAAGATTTACAAGTGGTTTTGAAGAAATAGTGGTAGTTGAAAGAGGGAAATGTATCCAAACTAACAAGCTTCCCGATTCTCGGATGGAGCGAACATCCTATACAAATAACGTTCGTTCTCAGAACGGCTAAGACAATATGACCTCCGCTGTTACAGTTCCCTCTATCAGAACTTTTTTTTTTGCAAGTATTAAGTATCCTCTATTATATTAATAAGAACCACTCATTGTTTATGCAGGTATGATTGGTGCTCGAACAGGGGTGGACAGTATTAAAGTCAGTCTCGCCGACAAAGAAGCTGTGATAACTTACAATCCGACCCTAGTGTCTCCCAAGGAACTAAGTGAAGCCATTTATGATATGGGCTTTGATACGAAAGTCACCCAAGTCGATGGAAAGCCTTATGTACCTGAAACCAATGTAAATACGAGTGCAGGTAAGTGTGTTGTTGAACAGAAGGCGAGAAGATGGGGAGATCTTCTAGATGTAAAAGATTTCAATTTTTCCATGTTTGCTAACTCCTTCTAGATGGTCTGGCTTTTAAACAGGGAGCAGACTAGCTTAGTCTAGCTGGGGCACTTTAAACAGGAAGGATACCAGCCTGAAATTTCCCTTCCTAAAGAAAACACCCTAGTGTCTCCCAAGGAGCTAAGTGAAGCCATTTATGATATGGGCTTTGATACGAAAGTCACCCAAGTCGGTGGAAAGCCTTATGTACCTGAAACCAATGTAAATACGAGTGCAGGTAAGTGTGTTGTTGAACAGATGGCGAGAAGATGGGGAGATCTTCTAGATGTAAAAGATTTCAATTTTTCCATGTTTGCTAACTCCTTCTAGATGGTCTGGCTTTGGGGACGGATTTTAAACAGGGAGCAGACTAGCTTAGTCTAGCTGGGGCACTTTAAACAGGAAGGATACCAGCCTGAAATTTCCCTTCCTAAAGAAAAAGCAAAGGTTGAGCGCGAAGAGCCTCTATTAAGTATCAAGTATTGTTTGATTCGAGAAAGAACACAAATGTTGGTGACTGTAATATTTGACTTTTAATACTGAGAGCAAACTAACATCAAAGATCTAAACATGAAGATGGCCAAAATCAGATCACAAACTCAAGCCAATACACAACATTTCCCCCTTAGAAACAGATGTAATCACCCAGTCTGATCGGGGGTCTTCTTATTCTTGATGAACGTCTAGCTTGGGGACTTTGTGCACGAGTTTAATTAATCTTTTTATCTAACTACTTATGTGTGTACCTATGAAGCTAACCTGCTCAATTTTCCATGATTTCTAAAAAGGAAGGAAAAAAACGTTAAAAAAAGAACCAAGTTGTTTGACTTTTTTTAACAATGATTTTCGTGTTCCGTATGTAAGTACTTGTTGGTATGTGTAAAATTCCACAGTATACTTAGGTAGGTAGGTAGGTACTTATTGAGATTGAAGCAGTGAAGGTTAATACTGTCAAAATCCTACTAACACAACACCTAACGTAGCGTAGGTAAGTATCTAAAGTCAGGTACATTAAAACATTGTTGGTACATTATTTCTTTAGAGGTAATTAACAGCAAACTCATTAGGTACAAGTCTTGCCATTATTTTGCTTGTTGCATAACTGGACTTTATGGTCACATACTACAAGTCATTATTACTATCATTTCTGAACATGTGTGTGACAATAAAACATGAATGAGTCAAGGCGGACCATGCTTATTATGTAAGTACAGTACGAGTACATCACGTGTGTGGAAAATCCTTTTTGAGTTTTGGGGAATATTGCATCTTTTTCTACATGAACTGGATTAGTACTTAGGTGTAGGTAAATACGTGCTTAATTGCCTATTCTATCAAACATTACACCCAAGAAAAGCCTGGGAAAATATGTGAGTAAACATAGCTACATTAATTTTACCAATGAAGTTAGTCCATTGTGTTGTCAATATGTACTTTATTCTGTGTTACAGAAGTGTGTAGATTTTTATTTATTCTTGTTATTATTTTTTTTAAATAAATAGCTTGTTATTTATTCTATGTTACAGACGAGACGTGTGTAGATCATCATAACTCATGGCTGGTGACACAACAGTGATGGATTTAGAAGACAAACAAGATGAGGAGGATAAAGTAGTCAAAGAGATAAGGTAAGAGCTTAAGCCAGATCATTAAGCACGGTGGACTTTGAATCTGGAGGTTGGTGGTTCAAGTCCAATTATTCAAGTCACAAAATTTAGCTTAGTATATTAAGCGGGGAACGACATTTGTGACAAGTTTATATGCTTAACACAATTAAAAATTCCTTTTCGGTTCATTTAAAATTTACACCAGCTCGCCAATTTTGCCCTTTCGTCGGTCAGTGTACGCCAATTTAGAGTGTAGCACATGGTCACACATCCATGTACTCGCCATGCATGACGTTACTTCAGTTAATGTATCGCAGGAGGATCATAAATAGGTAGGTACATATGGACATGAACCTGAGGTTGACAATCTCTATTTTATACAGGGGAACAGGAGTACCTATGGGTATTTTCGGAACTATCTTTATTAGTCACTTGGTATTCCCATGAACCTTAGTATATACACCGGAGGGATTGAAAGATTGACTAGTCTAGTCTAGGTTACAATGCTTGTGCGTGCTCCAGTTATTATTATCAGCAAAAACCTGTATACCTTGAAGTTGGTGGTACCAGAGCCCTTAACTTTACTCATGTTGGTGTATGCTTTGGTATATTAGCATCTGGTAGAGTACTGTCCATGTTTTACCAATCAATTAACTTTCCGGTGCTACTTTTTCCAGCTTTCGAGGTCGCTGTGAGGTATTTTTTAAAATAATTGATGGTGTTTGTATCAGTATGTACTACCAGGGTATTTCCGTGATGCCATTAGGAATATAACACCGTCTATATCACACTATTACAGTACAAAGCAATTACATATTGGTTCCTCATTTATTGAAGCTAAAACCAAGAGGCAAAGCTTTAAATTTCAATCACCATTGGTTTTGTTGTGACTGCCTTCTAAATGATTTGATCTGACCACAAAAATTCGTCAGTTTTATTGTCTTTAATAGACAGGCCATAAAACAGCTTAGTCGTCAGTTGACGTAATACAAAACATTAGGTCTGTATGGCCTATAATTATGAAAGTTTCGAATATGTATATGAACTATGTGATCGTTAAACCGTGCTTATAAATAGTCATTATGCAGTTATAAAACAGCTTAGTCGTCAGTTGACGTAATACAAAACATTAAGTTCTGTATGGCCTATAATTATGAAAGTTTCAAATATGTTTATGAACTATGTGATCGTTAAACCGTGCTTATAAATAGTCATTATGCAGTTTAAAGTTCTACCTAGTGTAGTCTAGGTTCCACTGCTTGTGCGTGCTCTAGTTATTATTATCAGCAAAAACCTGTATACCTTGAAGTTGGTGGTACCAGAGCCCTTAACTTTACTCATGTTGGTGTATGCTTTGGTATAACTTTTTTACAAAAGGATTAAAGGATGTTTTGGGTTGCATTTTTCCCTCTCTGTACAATCTAGTACCTACCCAAGAGCCATATCGCTTTAGTATCCCAAGAGCCATATCGCTTTAGTAGCATTAGGTGGGTTATCATTCGTGCTTGATTGATTTTTCGTGCCTACACCTGTTATCAACTTATCATGTAGGATTATAGGTGATTGCATTCTCAACTATGCAGAATCACTTAATAATTTTATTATTTGATTTAATTATGAACCTTAGGTTTGATGTTCTTACGAAGGTATTTTTTAAAATAATTGATGGTGTTTGTATCAGTATGTACCTACTGCCAGGGTATTTCCGTGATGCCATTAAGAAATATAACATCGTCTATATCACACTATTACAGTACAAAGCAATTACATATTGGTTCCTCATTTATTGAAGCTAAAACCAAGAGGCAAACACAGCGTTCCGCCCGATGTACCGATAGAAGTACCCGAGGTCGTAGTCATAGACCCCTCCCCCTCCTCCACTTCGGCGGAAATGGCATCCACAGTACTCATCAGTATCGACGGTATGACATGCCAGTCCTGTGTCAACACCATCACAGACACCATACGAGCCAAACCTGGCGTGTTTAATATCAAAGTAAGCCCCTGCCCAAATTTATAATCGTAATATCAAAGTAAGCCCCTGCCCAAATTTATAATCGTAATATCAAAGTAATAAATTTCAATAGTCAAATGAACACCATTGGTTTTGTTTTGACTGCCTTCTAAATGATTTGATCTGACCACAAAAATTCGTCAGTTTTAGTGTCTTCAGGCAGGCTATACTTAAAACAGCTTAGTCGTCAGTTGACGTAATATGAAACATTAAGTTCTGTATGGCCTATAATTATGAAAGTTTCGAATATGTATATGAACTATGTGATCGTTAAACCGTGCTTATAAATAGTCATTATGCAGTTTAAAGTTCTAGTTGGTCTAGTCTAGGTTCCTTTGCTTGTGCGTGCTCTAGTTATTATTATCAGCAAAAACCTGTATACCTTGAAGTTGGTGGTACCAGAGTCCTTAACTTTACTAATGTTGTTTATTAGCATCTGGTAGAGTACTGTCCATGTTTTACCAATCAATTAACTTTCCGGTGCTACTTTTTCCAGCTTTCGAGGTCGCTGTCATCAAAGTAAGCCCCTGCCCAAATTTATAATCTTGATATCAAAGGAAGTCCCGGCCCAAATTTATAATCGTAATGTCAAAGTTAGCTCTGGTCCAAATTTATAATCTTAATATCAAAGTAATCTCCGACCCAAATTTAAAATCTTAATTTCAAAGTAAGCCGCGGCCCATTTTTTTTTTTTTTTATTTTAAAATGTTTGTACTTTGTTTGCACTGCTGACATGATCTTGGAGAGTTTCTGTTACGAATCTTTGTAGATGTTTAGTGCCATTGAGTTTAATATTATTGGGTTTCGAAGATAAATTATGTATGGTTCTAGTTCCCAAAGTATAGAGTTAATACTGTTCACGTGGAGTTGGATTTTTGTACTCCGAGCGCATGCGGCCCGCGTGCACAGACTGCACAGTACGAACATTTTACAAATAATTTGAAGTTGAACCTCATCAGCAAGAGCACGTTAAATTTCACTATGTGTTAGCACAAATTACCGTAGATTTGTAGAAGCTTAACCCATCCTTCAAGGCTGTTTTGATATCAAAGTAAGCCCCAGTCCAAATTTATAATCTCAATATCAAAGTAAGGCTCGGCCCAAATTTGTAATCTCAATATCAAAGGAAGTCCCTGCCCAAATTTATAATCGTAATGTCAAAGTTAGCTCTGGTCCAAATTTATAATCGTAATGTCAAAGTTAGCTCCGGTCCAAATTTATAATCTTTTTTATTTTTATTTATTTAATAACTTAATATCAAAGTAATCTCCGACCCAAATTTATAATCTTAATTTCAAAGTAAGCCGCGGCCCAATTTTTTTTAATTTTCTGCTTTTTTTCTGCTACGGGCACTTTTCTGCTACGGGCGTATTTGTTGTTAATAAGGACGAAGCCCTGGTCCCATACACAAAAAGCCCACTCCGAGGCTTAGGTGTAGGGGTCAAACAGCCCAAAAGGATGGGTCAAGCTTCTACGAAGTCCTGGTCCAAATATTTAGTTAAATTCCCTTTAGGGGTGAGCTTTACATTTCATACTTTGCAAATGTTATGACACTCATGACGTAATATGTACTTATTATGGAGGGAAAATATATTCAATTTCCTTTTCTAATTTACCATAGTAAAATACTGCTCATGCAATTATGCAGTAGGCAGTTAGGTAGGAATGAAATTGGAATTGTCAGTATGTGGGAAGTAAGCTAATTCTAATAAATATATCTCTTGTGAAACACTCAATAGGCTCAACAGTACACTAGGTTACATTTCGTATCTACTATAACTTTGTGATATTGTAATGATAAAGTTACTTTCATATTATCTCAGTACACAAACATGTAGTCAAGTACGTATATATGATTGTGTTTTGCGTGGTCAGCCTAAGATATCCACTCAATTGAATAGGTGTTGCAATAGACTCAAGATAGATAGAGTATAGAGTTTTATGTATGTAATACTTCTCGTGACATGTTCTTAATGTTACCCAAGATATGGTAAGGTGCTGTTGGTGTTTTGCCGTATTTGTCACATTTCTCCGATTGTCTTGCGGATCAAGTGACTTTACGGTAGACAAAAATAACTGCAAAATTTTGATCTGAAACTTAAAATAAATAAGTCCTATAACTGACTTCTTTAATTATTCTAAAGGAAGAGGTAATCTTCTACGAATCTACGAAGTCCTGGCCCAAATATTTAGTTAAATTCCCTTTAGGGGCGAGCTTTACATTTCATACTTCGCAAATGTTATGACACTCATGACGTAATATGTACTTATTATGGAGGGAAAATATATTCAATTTCCTTTTCTAATTTACCATAGTAAAATACTGCTCATGCAATTATGCAGTAGGCAGTTAGGTAGGAATAAAATTGGAATCGTCAGTATGTGGGAGGTAAGCTAATTCAAGCTTACTCGTATAAATGTATCTCTTGTGAAACATTCAATAGGCTGTACAGTAGACTAGGTTACATTTCGTATCAACTATAACTTTGTGATATTGTAATGATAAAGTTACTTTCATATTATCTCAGTACACATGTAGTCAAGTACGTATATATGATTGTGTTTCGCGTGGTCAGCCCAAGATATCCACTCAATTGAATAGGTGTTGCAATAGACTCAAGATAGATAGAGTATAGAGTTTTATGTAGGTAATACTTCTCGTGACATGTTCTTAATGTTACCCAAGATATGGTAAGGTGCTGTTGGTGTTTTGCCATATTTGTCATATTTCTCCGATTGTCTTACGGATCAAGCTGTGTGACTTTACGGTAGACAAAAATAACTGCAAAATTTTGATCTGAAACTTAAAATAAATAAGTCCTATAACTGACTTCTTTAATTATTCCATGACATACTATAATGTTTGTGGGAGAATGACCTAATGGCCAAGTTCCCGACATTTGAAAACATCATAATAATAAATAAGAGTAAAATGCGCTTCTCATAGTCTCACTTTTAACCCTTTTCTGCTCCAAAGGTCTCCCTCGAGCAGAAGAATGCCAACATTCGGTTTAACCCCATCATCACCAACGAGGAGACTCTGAGGATAAGTATAGAGGACATGGGGTTCGATGCTCGGCTACCTTCTACGAATGATGAGGCTACGTTCACAGTGGATGGCATGAAATGTCAATCCTGTGTGAAGAAAATAGAAGCCACCATTGGAGAGAAACCGGGTGTGATTGCTGTAAAGGTGAGTCATTGAGGTCACAGTATTGGGACATAGTGTGAATCGCTCATATCGCTATAGCAATTGAACATTAAACCTCTTGTAGCCATTGTGGTTTATCTGCTCGTGTGTTTGGTATTTTTGGTAGTTTTATCTAGTGATTCTACTGTATGGAAGTCCAAATAGAGTAGTTTCATTGATAAAGTGAACAGTATAGGTACGAGCGTAGTATTAAGGAGTATTGTTAGGAGCGTGGTCCTAATAAAACATCATGAAAACCACAGAGCGAAGTTACCTCCTGTCGAAATCTTTTCAGAATTACACCGCCAATATGAGGTGAGCGATTTTATATTCTTGTTTGTGCTTTGTAACTTTGTACATTAGATTGTCCTTTTTGTGCGGATTCCAGTGTGTATAGGCCAGGGATTTCCAACTTCAATGTGTATACGGGCCACATGCAATATTGGCAGGTACTTCACGGGCCACATACACAGGGGAGAAGGCCCATATCCAGGATTTTCTTGAAGGGGGTGTGGATGCTCCACATTTTCGGAGTCCACCAGATAGTAAAAGAGAAGTGTGATGCCCGAGGGGGCCCACCTAAAAAGCTTCGCGAGCCACATTAATCGCTAGTTGGAAATCGCTGGTCCCATTAATCCCATTAAATCATGGTATCAAATTAACCTGGATCCTATTGAATAAAAGTCCAAACTTATGTATAAAATTTACTCACAGCTGAGCTGTATCGTTCGGCTTTGAACTTGTACTTGGCGTTTGCTATTACTTTTTCCCATGCTTAAAGCTAATTTTTGCTCAATTTGTTCCAAAATTCTCTCTCATACTTGTCGTTGAAGTTTTTGGTGAGGAATGCACTTTTTCACCGAAAAATGCGCAGGAAAATCCATTCCAAATTATTTAAATAAAAGATTCGCAGGGGAAAAATAAATAAAAAATCCCCAAGTAATTTAGGTTCTGTAATTTGAAATCCATAAGTATAGTGCTTGTAGGTATTATAGTGCACGTGATCATGAAAACCTCTTGTGTAAATATTGTTGTCACTACTGATAATGATTATCACAAATTATTTTCCTTTGTTTCCTGGATTTTTACACCTATATCTTTGAATAGTCAAAGTCCTCTATTGTGAGCCTTTGTCTCTAAATTCTATTCCTAGAAACGGTGGTTCGGCAATCCGCCAAGGAAATGATGGTAGATCAAACACAGAGGTATTAGTCCTATTGCTTAATCTCCTGTAACTACCCCAACCTATTTTATTATTCAATGATTAAACAATGTTAATCATTACTTTTGACTTCTTCTCTTTATGCCTTTAACCCCTAAAAAGATTCATGAGGCTAAAAAACCCATCAAACCCAAGGCATGGAATCATTGATTGTATTCCGTGATTTAACTCTCGAAAATATCATTTTCTTAACAAAATACGGGCGGGACAAACAGTACAGTTTTTTTTTCGTTCGTTGAGGATGTTTAGGAACCTACGTAGTTCCTCCTTTCATTCTTTCTTCTCTGCCAGTAGGTGCCTAAGATTACGATTTTCCTTTTAAAAATTTAATTATTTTCACATGGTACTTTCTGCAGGTCTCTCGAGTTCATTTAAACATTTGTAACCACTTTAATTCCACCACCATACAAACCCATTAAATCCGTAGGACCTTGTTTAGAATGCTGGGTTAATAGGGACTATTTAGTCTCATTTGAGGATGATAAATAAGATATATTCTTCTTCCTCGCCTTTTCCTGTGTTCAGACGGTTTCGCGTTTTTCGTCAGCCTCTCATATATTCTATTCTATTCAAACCAGTGTATGAAGTAACTACTGATATAGCCTCGATTTGTCCCTGCCTGTGCTGGTTTATCTCTACCTCGGCGACGTACGTGGGTATAATCTCCTGATATTGCTTCGGATTTTCTCAAAAAGCCAAACAGACAAAGAGGAAATTTCCTTATTAGATTTTGGGCCTAATTGGGTCTTTGGGTGGACATAAAATTTGGCAACCATGTTGAACTAGATAACATTGAACCTTTGCTCGTTAGTTTTTTTTTTTTTTTATTTTAGTTTTAAGTTTACTGAACCACTAGATTTGTACGAAAGGCAACCATGTACCTACATTTTATTTATTTTTACAAGGGTGTGTCGTAACCAATCACTATTTTATTTGTTAGGAAATGGAACTCACAGCATTTCTTGGGGTGCGGCACCTAATCTTGATTTATCCGCAAAATGGACTACCTAATCGCCTGTTACTTTTCCCCCCAGGTATTAACAGTGTACTAGTCGCACTGCTAGCGGCCAAAGCTGAAATTCGGTACAGCAAAGACCTCATCAGCCCTACGGAAATAGCAGCCTCTATATCGGAGTTGGGATTTCCTGCTACAGTTATAGATGAAGCTGGTTCAGGAGAGGGAGAGCTAGAACTTAAGGTAAGTGGGTCGCGGAATGGGAAGACAGCAGTCATGGTTTCGTCAGGAGGTTGGAGGTTTGGATCAAAGACAATCATAGTTAAGGCATTGGACTTTATACTCAATATTGTTTGGGAATTTACAATTTAACCATTCTCCAAACCTCTTTCTACTCCTCCTCCTAACCAAACATAACCAACTAACCAACCAACCCACAACACAGCCATGAATACTTTACTAGACATTTGATCAACTTTTGGCGATTGGCATTGTTACGATTCCTTGATTTCAAAATTGTATTTATTTATAAGTTGCGTTTTTTATTTGGGTCACTAGTTTTTTTGTACTTTCATTTTTTGGTTTCAGATCCTCCTCCTCCCCTTCTTTCAAAATTACTAAGTTTGAAACTCGAGTTTTTATTCGATTGCCCTTAAGCTATTCATCTTATATGTACCAAATTCAGAAGTTTGTGTTCGTTATATGACTAGTATGTATTTCAATCACTATTTTCGTTGTTAGCTATTCATCATTAGGTTGTGTTATTCGGTTCACTAGTTTTTCAATCACTATTTTTTTTTTCTTCAGATCTCAGGCATGTCCTGCGCATCCTGCGTCAACAAAATCGAAACCTCCGTGAAGAAACTAGCCGGCATCAAGTTTCCTGTAACTACCCCAACCTATTTTATTATTCAATATGAACAATGTTAATCGTTACTTTTGACTTCTTTTCTTTATGCCTTGAACCCCTAAAAAGATTCATGAGGCTAAAAAAAACATCAAACCCAAGGCATGGAATCATTGATTGTATTCCGTGATTTAACTCTCGAAAATATCATTTTCTTAACAAAATACGGGACAAACAGCTACAGTTTTTTTCCTTCGTTGAGGATGTTTAGGAACCTACGTAGTTCCTCCTTTCATTCTTTCTTCTCTTCAGATCTCAGGCATGTCCTGCGCATCCTGCGTCAACAAAATCGAAACCTCCGTGAAGAAACTAGCCGGCATCAAGTCTGCAGTGGTAGCCTTGACAACACAACGAGGCAAGTTCCGGTATGATCTAGAAGTGACCGGGCCTCGAGATGTGATGGAGTGCATTGAGAAGCTGGGGTTCACCACTGCCCTCCTCAACAGCAAGGATAAGGACTCGCGAGGGTATTTGGATCAGAGGTAAGGGCAATAATATTGCCAAGACTTCATCCAGCAACAACATCGTGGAAAAGTATTGGAATGCACGTAGGAGACTGACCAAGTTTTCGACATATGAATACACCAACATATTTGAATATTTATTTATTGTGTATAATATAGAATATTGTATGCCAAACGATTAAAGATCAAGGTTCTTTTCTATTTTAAGATCTCAAAGACCATAAAATAACTTCTAGTTATCAATCTTCGTTGAAATTTGTGCACAATTAGAAAGTCGGTCAGTATTGATGGCTTTTGTAACATTTCAAATGTTTCATGACATGTTGAATATTTGAACTATGGTCAACTTCAATCTTATAACTCGTTTACCGTCATTCCTAGAGAAATTAGATGTACACCAATCGATTTCTCGTGAAAAATTACATAGGAATCACTCCTTTGTAATCTTAAATACTCTAATGAGAACTGTTGGTATCCAAAAAACCATGTTGAAATATTTGGAGATGTGACCAGAGAGAGGAGAGAGATCAGGAACAGAGAACCTTCCAATCTGAAATCAGAAGAGAGAATGAACTCTGACAAAAATCTAGGTATGAAGAAACCTCCCCTTGACCCCCTACTACCAAAAACAAAGTATGGGGTCAGGGGAAATGATAGGGGTTGAGGGGAGGTTTCTCCTACATTTAGACCATGGATTTGGATTTGAGAGCTTCTGGGTTGGAGAGTTGAGACTTTAACAGAGGAAGGTTCTCACGACTGTTTTCTTTAATGTTGTTCGCGGTATCCGCGGTTTGTTCGCGGCATCTGCGGTTTGTTCGCGGTATCCGCGGTTTGTTCGCGGTATCCGCGGTTTGTTCGCGGTATCCGCGGTTTGTTCGCGGTATCCGCGGGCCCCTACTACCAAAAACAAAGTATGGGGTCAGGGGAAATGATAGGGGTTGAGGGGAAGTTTCTCCTACATTTAGACCATGGATTTGGATTTGAGAGCTTCTGGGTTGGAGAGTTGAGACTTTAACAGAGGAAGGTTCTCACGACTGTTTTCTTTAATGTTGTTCGCGGTATCCGCGGTTTGTTCGCGGCATCTGCGGTTTGTTCGCGGTATCCGCGGTTTGTTCGCGGTATCCGCGGTTTGTTCGCGGTATCCGCGGTTTGTTCGCGGTATCCGCGGTTTGTTCGCGGTATCCGCGGTTTGTTCGCGGTATCCGCGGTTTGTTCGCGGTATCCGCGGTTTGTTCGCGGTATCCGCGGTTTGTTCGCGGTATCCGCGGTTTGTTCGCGGTATCCGCGGTTTGTTCGCGGTATCCGCGGTTTGTTCGCGGTATCCGCGGTTTGTTCGCGGTATCCGCGGTTTGTTCGCGGTATCCGCGGTTTGTTCGCGGTATCCGCGGTTTGTTCGCGGTATCCGCGGTTTGTTCGCGGTATCCGCGGATAGTTCGCGGTATTCGCGGATTGTTCGCGGTATCCGCGGTTTGTTCGCGGTATTCGCGGTTTGTTCGCGGTATTCGCGGTTTGTGCGCGGTATTCGCGGTTTGTGCGCAGTATTCGCGGTTTGTTCGCGGTATTCGCGGTTTGTTTGAAGAAGTAACATAATGAAGCTAACTATCAAAAAACACAACGATGATAAAAGAAATCGTTATGACCCCGGCCTGGTATAGGAGAATCTATTGCTGGTTTGTGCCTGTCACCCTGTACAGGTAATAGAAGAAATTAATTACAGCTCAAATGTCAGGAGTCACAAATGGTTTGTTTATGACAAAGGGACTTTATAGTCATTGCCCTACAAAGGCTTTTTACAGCGATACCCAATAAATTGTCCCTCTTCTCGAAAGATCACTTAAGGTAAAAGACGACCATATACTTACCTTTCTATGTTCTTCCAATCTAAAATTGGATACGAGTGCCAGAGGTTATTTGATAGAGAGGGAACTGTAACTCCTAAGGTTTTATCGTCCCAAAATGGAAAGAGAGTTAATGAGGACAGGATAGGAGAAGGCCAGCCGTTGGCGAGAACGAATTTGAATATATGACATTAATTACGAACCTTATCTGTTTTAGGATAAATTCTCTCGTCGGGGGAGGGATCGACCCCGTGACCGTATAATAGAAAAGTGTATTTTCCTGAATTGTTATGTTGAGGCGGTCTCTCTTATCCTTGTGTGCTGGTTTTTTTTTTTTTTTTTTTTTTTAGGACTATTGCACTGTAAATTAAGTATCGACCTATTCAATCTTTTCTTCCTCAGTTCCTGGGTGGCTACCATTTTCATCTCCAAGCATGGCGGGCTCTCAAACATCGCACGACCAACATGGATGTACTCATCAGTATTGCCACCACAGTATCCTATGTCTACTCGGTCATCGTACTTCTATCCTCTATGCTACTACAGCAGTCTTCTAGTCCACAGACATTCTTCGATACGCCTCCCATGCTGTTTGTGTTCATCTCCCTGGGCAGATGGCTGGAACATATTGCCAAGGTTAGTGTTTGGTTGGTAAAACCAACAAGCTTTTCTTCATTTAATTAATGTATTTTGACATCCTTTGCAAATACTATTTTACTTGCTTGTAAGTATCCATTGTTAACAATGACTTAAAAATGGGTCACTTTTGGGCCGATTGACTTGAAACTTGGTGGTCTAGTACACTTGGGGGTTTGCTGCCTGTCAGGATTTCCTCAGCTTTTTGATACTTTTTTTTTTAATTAAGGGCTTTAACTTCTAGCCCTGGATATAACTTTGCTACTAGTCTATTGTCTTGATCAGACTTATCCAGGATAAAGGCAGGGGACCAAGAGTCCAAACAATGATTTAGGGGGGGGGGGGGGGCCAGGCAAAAGTGGCGAAACGCGTTTCTGATTTCCCTTCTGTTCGGAGGTCCCTGTATGATTATCATGACCTATTTCATGTTCGGGATGACGTTTGTGTCCCCTAGCCAATGCAGTCAACTATCGTGAGGACTTGTGCTTATTGTTTAAAAGCAGAGAGAACCCTTTGAAAAACTGAAGTTAGCTAGGTTGGTTACGAACGAAGTCAAATATACCTACTGGCAATAATCTTATTCAAGTGGGTTTGCCCAAGCCACTTGCTATGTGTTTAAACACGAAATGTCACCCAAGATATGTACACAACTACACAGTACGGCTTATTATTTAAAAACAGAGAGAACCCTTTGAAAAACTGAAGTTAGCTAGGTTGGTCACGAACGAAGTCAAATATACCTACTGGCAATAATCTTATTCAAGTGGGTTTGGCCAAGCCACTTGCTATGTGTTTAAACACGAAATGTCACCCAAGATATGTACACAACTACACAGTACACATAGAAAGTCACAGGAAAGTCTCTTGTAATATTTATTTATTGCAAGTTGACAATTAGCTTTCGATCAGATTGAAATCAACCCCGAGATAATCCAACTTGGTAACCCCCAGCCTTGCTCTTTTATGATCCTAATGAATATGACATTATTTTAGGTGATACCTGGTGCCAAGGTTCCTGTAGATGGGAGAGTAATTCACGGACAGAGTTCCTGTGATGAGTCACTTATCACGAACACAGTACACATAGAAAGTCACAGGAAAGTCTCTTCCGTAATATTTATTTATTGCAAGTTGACAATTAGCTTTCGATCATAGATTGAAATCAACCCCGATATAATCCAACTTGGTAACCCCCAGCCTTGATCTTTTATGATCCTAATGAATATGATATTATTTTAGGTGATACCTGGTGCCAAGGTTCCTGTAGATGGGAGAGTAATTCACGGACAGAGTTCCTGTGATGAGTCACTTATCACGGGAGAATCCTTGCCAGTTATCAAGAAGAAAGGTAAGAAGAAAGACTACTTGATAATTCAATGAATGAGGTAAATTCGTTATGCTCAGTGTTTATTTCTATCGATCGATAAGCGATACGATACAATTTCGCATACCTTTTCCGTACAAAAGGGCGGGTAACCCTGCTGGTAACGTTATAGTTGTAGCGACAGGCAAAATCCAATCAATCGGTGTCAGACCAAGGAATGTTGCAACTTCTTTCGGTAATAGTATATAAAAAGAGTATGTCAAAGTAAAAGGAAAAAATAAAAATATACAGGTAATGTATAAAATGTCTCATTTTGTGTACTGTCCCATTTCCAGGCAGTGTCCTCATAGGGGGTTCCATCAATCAGAACGGCCTGCTCCTTATGACGGCCACCCATACAGGGGAGGCCACAACCCTGGCCCAAATCGTCAAGTTGGTCGAAGAGGCTCAAACGTCCAAGGCCCCCATCCAGCAGCTGGCAGATAAAATAGCCGGATACTTTGTACCCTTCGTGATAGCCCTGTCTACCCTGACGCTGTTCGCTTGGATTTACCTTGGATATCAAGATCTTGCCAATTTACCAGTCAGTGTGAGTATTTTTGCTAGCTCAGTGGTCATAAACTGGTTTGAGTGAAAAAGAGAAAAACTAAAAAAAAAAAAAAAAAAAAAAAAAAAAAAAAAAAAAAAAAAAAAAAAGGCTTGAAATTAGGAGAAAGGAAAAACTAGTCTTAGTACAAGTGAAAATGAAGTAAAAGAAGAAAAAAAATTGGTTGAAGCATTTATCTTGTCACAAATAATGTCTTTCGACGTTTATTACACTACCTATACAATTTCATGACATGACTTGGACTCGGAACCACCTACCTCCAGATCCAGAGTCCACCGTGCTAACCATTATACCCACGAGGTCGGGTCAAAATGGAGTATTTATTCGTAAATAATTTACCAAAGTTGCACTTCAAATATAATTTGATCTCTTGTAATCTTCGATTTTTTTATATTAATGATGAGTGTTTCACCTCCGCGGTCGTCTTGTTATTCGTCCGTAGCAATGAAACAAATGCTGCATATTAGACGCATTGTGTGTCTGTGTCGTAGCTTGTCCATTCCGTTAGTATGTCCTCAATCAGATAATAGTAATATGTACCATATGTTCCTTGCCAGGATATGGACCGGCAAGGCCTGAATCGGGCGAGGAAGATAATCCTGGCCTATGCATTCCGATGCTGCTCTCAGTGTCCTCGCATAGGCAATGGCCCAGATGCTGCCTGGCGTAGCCACGCGGCCACTGCTGTCGATGGTGGGCACGGCGG